>NC_047518.2:39695468-39699393 GCF_902827115.2 Pseudochaenichthys georgianus | reverse complement strand
TAGACAAATCACTTGGCTTGGTGTGTTTGTTCTTGACCTGAAGGGGATCAGGGATCGAAGCATTGTCCACTTAAAGAGATAAATGTGTGGTTTGAGTAGGGATGTCCCGATCACCTTTTTTTGCTCCCGATCCGATTCCGATCATTTGATTTTGACAATCTGCCGATACCGATTTTTCCCGATCCGATCTTCATGCAATGCATTAAGAGAAAAAAAGGTAACAGATAACGGCTGGTTATTCAACGCGATGAATTCAGCTATCTTGGCTGTTATTTTGTTTGCCTTTTCACTGTTCTGGGGCGGTTTCTCTTTCCTCTTAAAAGTCTCCTTCTTGCAAACATTGCATCTGGCTGTTACACTGCCTTCACTTTCAATTTTATAATACTTCCAAACTCCTGACATTTTCTCTGTCCCGACTCCCGAGTCACCAGCTGAACGTAGCCTCTCGTTAGCTTGCTGCTACTATCAGACACTGCGCCCACTCTGTTGCCAGATTTCAGAGAAATAAGCAACCAGGTCTGAAAACAAGCCCTAAGAAAGCAACACATACATGATGTTGTGTAATTTTAAACCAAAACTAAGTCCTCAGGATGACTTTAAGACGTGAACAAGGTCATTTTTGTTTTGTAACATTAAATAAAATAATACAAATATTTTATAAAAAAAAAAAAAAAAAATCCCGATCCCCGATTTTTTGAAAATCACGTGATCGGATCGGGACATCTCTAGTTTGGAGTCAATGTGCAAGCGTTACCCTTCCTCATCATTGTTCTACAAACGCACTGTCCCAGAACCCGACATCTTCAAACCCCCTGTTTGTCCGACAGACCATGCAAACCCTACGAAACTCTTTTTTATAATTATCTAGAACAGTAATTGAACACATCCTAACATTTGAGTATTAAAAAGGCCCTTTTGTATGATTTTAACATGTAATAATGCACATAGCGCTTTGAGCACCAGGAAAAGCGCTATATAAATAACATGTATTATTATTATTATTATATTGTGAGCAAATCGTTGTTCATTTTAATGATGTATGAATCCTGCACACCCCTCTGAATAATTTGCTGTTCTGTTCAACACTACCTCTTCTCAATCTGCACAGATGTCCAACTCGTTCATCTTACCGTGTTTATGTACAGTATGCACCATTTAAGCCTAAGCTAATTCCTCGTATGGAGAAACCTACTTGGCAATAAACCTGATTCTAATTCTTAATTTAAATGATCAAATTGTTGATTAATTGTGTGCCTGAAATCAACACCTTCAGACCGTCTGTACATCCTGGCAGGCATAGCCCCACCAGAGATACGACGAAATGCAGCAAGCAAGCAAGAGCGCCAACAACAGTCTACTGACCAAAGACATCCTCTCTTTGGCCATGTGCCAAAAGCCGCCTTAAAGCCAGGAAAAGTTTCCTGAAGAGCGTCCACCCTTCGGAACACCGAGCATAAGCAGTGAAAGAGTCACTCGGTGGGAAGAAAGACTTGACGACCTCCCATCAGCAACAACAATGGAGCTAAAGGCGAGTGAGGCACTGCCCCCTGGAGCAGACACCAACTACGCAGTGTGGACATGCCTGAACAGAATAAGATCTGGTGTTGGACGTGCAAAAGCCACTCTCGCCAAATGGGGATACCGAAATGACGGGGACGTTGTGTGTGACTGCGGCATTGAACCACAAAACTATGCAACATCTCCTGATATGCCCCCTGCTGGAACAACCCTGCACAACATCGGACTTGGCAGAGTTTAATGAGAAGGGACAGAAATGTCTCACATCTAACCAAGCCCTGTAACTGACTGCCTTGTGGACACGATAAGAAGAAGAAGAATTGTGTGCCGGTCAATGAATCATTCTGCTTTAAACTCTGTCTGAGCGGTCCACTATTCCTGTTCTTGTAGGTGCATTATTTATTTGATTCGACAGGGTTTGGCAGAGGTGTGGACTCGAGTCAGACTATAGTCACCAATTTGATGACTTTTGACTCGACTTGACATAATCACAAAACACTTGCGACTCGACTTGGACTTGAACACCAATGACTCAGGACTTGACTTGGACTTGAGCCTTCTGACTCGAGGTGACTTGATCATTTAATTCAGGGGTCTCCAACACGCCGATCGCGAGATGCCGCTAGAAGAGCAGACTCCATTCGGGAGGAGCAGAATCTTCAGCCGCTCCAACTCTTGCTGTGAATCCATGCAGGCAGGGGCGGCACTTTATTTTGCTGAGCCACTAAGCGGCCAATCATATGCGAGGACACACTAGGATCATACCATTATGTGAAAGAAGGGTGGGGGGCAGACTTGTTTTGTCAATGTTTAGGACTTGGACTTGACTTGACACGAACTTGCCCATCCTGACTTGAGACTTGACTTGAGCGCAAAGACTTGAGACTTGACTCGGACTTGAGCGCAAAGACTTGAGACTTGACTCGGACTTGAGCGCAAAGACTTGAGACTTGACTCGGACTTGCAAAACAATGACTTGGTCCCACCTCTGGTGTTTGGTCACCAACACGAGTAGACAATGTTGAAAGAAGTGTGAACCTTTCATTGTAGTGCTCAAGCTGTTGTGCATACGGATATGTTGTCATTGACAGCAGCAGACAGTGGTGTTGATTCTTCTCATTTGTAAGACCCCGTTTACGCGAGTACGATACGATTCTTATATTATTATTAGAGCCGGGACTCGATTAAAATAATTAATCTAATTAATTAGAGGCTTTGTAATTAATTAATCGAAATTAATCGCATTTTTAATCAAATATACATATTTGACCTGAGAACAGTGAGAAGCCATTTTCACATGGATCTGACTCCAAGTGGTCTACAGTGGAGTGCAATCCAGTGAGCCAGGGAGCTGGTTATTTTCTCAGACGTGGACTTACTTATCCTGGCCCTGAAACCAGTCATCTGGTTGAGTGTGGGTTGGCTAACGTCCACGCTAGCTGCTCCATGCTTTGCATTTAGGTGATACTTTAGGCTTGATGTGCTGCGGTGATATGCAAATTCTTTTTTGCATAATTTGCACACAGCCGTGCTCTTGTCGACGCTTCCATCCGTCCGTTTTTTAAAACAACATTTCCCATCCACGGGGCCGACCAAAGCGGTCTCATCAGCTTGTTCGTTCATGTTTGACTATTGTTCACCGTGGTTTGTTGTTGTTTGAAGTCCCATGCTGAAGTCATGAACGTTACTTGGTGCTCCAGTATAATCGGTACGCCTGAAACTCATCCAGTGAGAAACGTTCCGCTGCTGCAAAAATAAGTGCGATTAAAGTGCGATTAAAATGCGTTAATTTTTTTAACGCGTTAATTTTTGTGTAATTAATTAATCTTAATTAACGCGTTAAAGTCCCGGCCCTAATTATTATATAGAGTCGTTATCAATTAGTTTTAAAGCTCAATAAACAACAAAGAAGACCTCTGACTTTTCTAATTTTGTCCGGAAGATTTCAACTTTAACGGACATGTTGACCGGCGAAACAAAATGTTAACGGAAACTCTGCCGCATGGTTCCCTCGTCCCTTGGAAGAGGCGGAGAGGTGGGTGTTTGTCATCTGCTGGTGGACTACCGGAGAGATTTACAGTGGGAGCACACGCGTCCACCGCGGAGAATAAACAGAAGGGCAACCATGCTCCAGGGTCTTCTTCGCGGCTTTTGGTGTATTTTGTTCCAGCAGTCTCGTGTGAACGGAAACGTTAATTGAGCCGAATGCATGTGAACGGAAGACTTTTTTGAAAACGCATACGGTGCGTAAACATAAACGTTCCCGTGTAAATGGGGTCTCAGGCTGCAGTTTGTTATCTTGCTATTGATTACACTTCATTTTTCAGATGTTCATTTATTTAATTCCCATTTTGTGAGAAGTACTCCTCTTAAAAACCAACACTCAACACTTTAAACCTCACAAGGT
>NC_047518.2:39577968-39692968 GCF_902827115.2 Pseudochaenichthys georgianus | reverse complement strand
GCGGAGCACGTTCAGCAGCCAGACACGCAGTCCAGATTAAACAAGGCAACCGCATCTCACCATTTGCTCTGACCCCTCAGCCCTTCACCAGCGCATTGTACTTGGCTTTCTTTCACTCGTTTGCACTTGTAGAAGAAGTTCTCTTAACCGCAAAGTCAAAGTAATCCTGCTTTCTTGAATGTACCTGAAGTATAGGAGGTTTCAAAGAGTCCAAAGAAACAGAAGTCGTTAAGCAATTGTCTTTAATTCAATCACGGGAGACTTCTGTTTCGAGTGAACACATATTATTGACATTAGCACTAGGACTGTTCCAATGTCCAGGATGCTTGGAATTCTACCGAGGCCAGCGTCCTTCGTTGCGGAAAATTTCGAGGCTGAACATGTGTATCCTCCGCGGTCTTAAAATCCCCACAATGCTTTGCGGAAATCGCGTTCCATTCAAGGCGGGGCCTCTCATATGACGCACACCTGTTAGCCTGTTCCACCATTCTTCGTTTTCCGAGGCTAGGAAGGATTCTTGCATCGCTTCCGAAGGACCTGACTCGGAGGGACTTGTCCTACCAAGGAAGCGTCCTCGACATTCAGAAACACCCAGAGTGAAATGAGCCGGAAGAACCTAAGTGGCAGCCATGATAAAAGCTGTTCTCTAGATGATAGGAAAGGGGCTTCAATGCTTTCTTTGTTATCTCCTCTACCTTAGGATGCATTGAACTATCCTTTACGAAAGGAAAGGAGATAATGCCGTCCAACAATTCCAAAAAGTGTAACACCATTCGCCTGGTGCATCATAATTATGTCGGCTGGTGGGCTGATGAATTCTCTTTCACATCTTTCCTTCATTCAATACATTTTTTCACACGGGTTGTGAAAAGTGGTTTGGAAAACACATGATTTTTTCGAGCACTCCTGTCTGGAGAGGAGGGCGTGTCCTTTCCAGACAGGAAGTGCTCAGGTGCAATCACTTGACTTAACGAGTGGCTTCATGCGCTGCCTTGCTTCCTTTGTGTGTCGTTCTCTTTTTGATTACTGCAGACATGTTGTTTCTGTCCTATAAGTGATTTTGCTTAATTCATATTCGATAGATTGTAATTACTGCAGACAGTCTCGGTTGAGAAATCTAATTAAGTTAATGATTTTGCTCTCTTTTTGCATAGCTTACACCACACACACAACAAAAAGAAATACTCACTAAGCTTACCCATTACCCTTTTACATGTATCACCTAACAAATGGTGTATGTCTTGGATCATCTCCTGTAGTTACAAGACTTAAAGGTCCTATGTCATGTCATTCCGGTTATCACCCGTCCCCTTGTGTGTTACGAAGGTTTTTCTGCATGTGAACGGTCTGCAGAGTCACAACCCTCAAAGTACACCCTGTAGCGAGTACAACTCTAACACAGAGAAGACCTGTCTGTGCTGCCCCAGAACGCCTCGTTGGACATTTCTCTTTCTCCATTTGTTTCTTCCGGGAACCGCATGACGTCATGCGGTTCCCGGAAGAAACAAATAGACCAATCCGCGGAGCTCCTCACACACCAGGACCTTTAGCGTAAATGTTCGGCTAACAGGGAGTCCCATTGACTTGCATAGAGCTCCCTGGTTAGTAATAGACGAGTTGGGGTCGCGGAGAAATGCTCGCAGACCCATTCTCACAGCTTTATAAACATTTTTCTTACTCAACATCAAGCCACACTTATTGTTTTTACTTCGGCTGTGAGTGTTTGTGTGCTCAGGATGAGTTTCACGCTGTCTCGCTGTATCGACGACCCGGAAACCACACCAGTAAGCCAGCTCACTGAGCAGCGAGCCTCGCAACGTCCCGACCAATCAGAGCACACTGGGCTCACAGGGAGGGGGGGGGGGCAGGAGCTCCAACAAGCCGTTTAGGACAGAGAGTGAATACTCATACGTCACAGAGATGCTGTGAGAAACCAATGTGAGTTTGGAACATTGCACAATATAAATATATTCTAGTAGAGCTGAACAATGGAATTATGATCAGTAGAAATGGCCATGACGTGGGACCTTTACATGAAATTGTAGAGTGAAAGTCGTAGTAGTTTAGGAGCAGTAGAGCTTCAGAAAATAACTTCCCGGCACAGTATTTTTTCTTGTCAGTGAGGTCGTCAATCCAAATGTGGGAATCAGAGAGCGGTGATGAGTGCAAAATGTGTCATTAGCGATGATGAGGCATACACCATAAAGTGATAAACACAGTTTAGCTGCTGAACTAATGATGGGGCACATGAAAGTGCAGCATATTCCCAATATAGTTTATTTTTTTCATATTTATTGGTTACTGATGAATAACTGCTGCCTATTAGCCGCATTTTAATGTGGTGGTTTGGTGAGATGGAACTAATCTTAAGCTCTTTTACTTGTGCATATAATAAAATAACAATGAAAAGTGATGTATAAACATAAGAACATGCACAGATGGGACGCAACATTTGCTGCAGGCTTTGTAGAAGGATCTAAATAACATTGGAATTAAATATGAATTGATGTACTTCCAGACAATTTACAAGCTGACTTAATTTGTTTTAAATGTCAAAGGAAGAAAATAGTACAATTTCCCAACAAGAAATATAAGAGATAAAAAGAACAAGCAAGGAGAATGAATTCAAATGAAGATGACACACGAACAAAGGGAACTTTTGCAGACCATTTACGTGCACACAAACCTATTTCACACACTACTGGAAAGGGGAAAGCACATATCTTAGTTTAATATGTACTGTTGGGAACCATGCACCATATTTTCTAAGCTGTAAGTTACCTATGTTTGCAGAATAACTAGTCGCTGTGGAATACATGGTGGTGGTTGAAAGCAAACATGTTCATCTCTGTAATATAGTGACGATGCCTGAGTACAGAACTCAAGTAAATGGCATTTGTTACTCTCCACCTGCTCTCCCGTCCCTTTATCTCCATCTCCACATCTCTTTCCAATCTCTTTTACATTTTCTTTATTCCCCCATCGTCCCCGGCCCCATTCCCAGTGCTCCTTTTTTCTCTCTCTCATTCTCCTCACTCTTATCACAGCTTTCCCCCTCCCCCCTCCTTCCCCCTTCTTCTTCTTCTCCCTGGAGAATAGTTGCTGTAATCTTCTCTGTCTAATGCTGTCAATAGCTCTCAATAACAATGAAATAGCACCGGTTCCATCCCATCATTGATGAAGGCATATCCTCCGTTAGGATCTTATTCGTCATCATGGCAATCTGCCTCTTGGTAATAGCCAATCAGGTGGCTCCTGTGAAATGCACTGCTCCCCTGATAGGTGCCCTGCAGGTTTGATCGACTGCACCCGAAGGCCCGCCACCTCAGCTGTGCCGATCAATACACCATCACACACACTCATCCCCATACATGTGCTGAAAAGAACACACATGTCTGGAAGCCGCACGCACACACGCACGCACGCACGCACGCACGCACGCACGCACGCACGCACGCACGCACGCACGCACACACACACACACACACACACACACACACACACACACACACACACACACACACACACACACACACACACACACACACACACACACACACACACACACACACACACACACACACATACTTACATACACCGGGGGCGGTGGTGGCGAAGTTGATTGGGACTTGGCTTGGCAACTGGAAGGTCACCAGTTCAAGTCCCGGCAAGACCAAGTGCTACCGAGGTGTCCCTGAGCAAGGCACCGTTCCCCACACTGCTCCCCGGGCGCCGTTCAAAATGGCAGCACACTGCTCCGAACACTAGGATGGGTCAAATGCAGAGAAACAATTTCCCCACGGGGATTAATAAAGTATATCAATCAAATCAAATCAAAAATCAAAATACCATGTATATATCACTTCAGGGGACATTACATTGACTTACATGCATTTCCTGGAGACTTATCCTAACCTTAACCATAACCAACACACCCTTAACCTTACCCTAAACCTAAACCTAACCAAGTCTTCACTCTAAAATGAATGATTCCCCTCATGGGGACCTCCAATTTGTCGCCATAAGGGAAGCGAGTCCCCACACGTGACTGTGTAGACAGATTTAGGTCCCCACAAGTAGGCCACACACACACACACACACACGCGCGCGCGCGAGCGCACACACACACACACACAATTGAGAATGAATTGAGCAAGCGACCACTGATGTGGGGAGCAAACAGCACACAGTGGCAACAGAACAATGAAGTAGCTGTGTTGCTCTCACTGTGTGGTCAGAATAATAAGCTGTACATGTACACCATTATACAGTACATATATAAGAAGAGTGTTCACCATTTGATCCACCATTTTTAGAACATACTGTGTATATGATTTAATGAATAGAAAGAGGAAATAAATGACTCGCACGGTGTGCCAGTTATTATATGCTGTGTCTCACATACAGATGGCCCTGCATACGTTCTGCCACTGCTCACGTTGAGCTGAGGTTACAATAATTAGAGCAACACAGCCATCTGCACAGTATGGCGCATGCTATTAGCATTACAGACGTGTTTGTGTAGCCCCTTGCCCTCCCTTTGACACAGCACAGGAAGAAAGTCAGGTCAGTAATTGTACAGATAGCGAAGAAAGAAAAATCGGGAAGTTCAGTTGGTTCATGAGACGTGACGAGGGATTCAAAGCACAGGGTTACAGATTTGTTTGTGCTTTAAACATCAAAGCTAAACAAGTGTTGGAGAGGTGAGCCCAGAAAAAAAAGATCTAAAAGTGAAAAGGTATAAAGACAAAAAAGATTAGAGGTGGAAGGGACGTTCAGCACAGTGAAGACAATGCGTATTATCTGCCTCTTTGATGTTCAGACTAGTGTATGCACAAACACACAAGACTCATTTTCATCCCCTCATGTGCTTTTAAAGGTCAGAGGTTAGAATTCCACCACTCCAGCATGTCTGTGTTTACAGCTGAAGGGTCAATTGAAGGTCATGAACTGACTCTTTCAGCTGTCTGTCAAATGTGTCGAGAGTTAGACTGGTTGACCAGCTTTCCCAGGTCAACTGTCCCCCCCCCCATCCTCCCTGTCTGCCCCCCTCTCCTCTGTATTCACCCCTCCCTTCATCTCTCCATCCTTTCACACTGCCTTGTCAACACGTCTGTCAGAGCGAGGCCTTGTCACTCTGCTTAGCACCACTGAGGCTCAGCTGAGCTTTCTTTGTGTCTTTTTTATTTATTTTTGTCTGTTTGGAGGTCGAGGTCGGGGCTATGTTATAGAAAAAAAACATGAACGTGGTGTTATGGAAATCTAGGGCCCAAACACGGCTGGAGAGTACAAGTCAAATGATACTTTGCACATCTCACCGAGTATTGAAAGCCCTTTGAGTTCGTTGGATCTCGTGAAGTCAATCGGTTCCACCCCTCGCGCTGGTCCCCTCGTCCCGTACGTTTTATGTCGGGGTAGAGGAGGATCCAAGATCCCGGAGCTAGCAGCCACCAGCGTCCAGAGGTTTCCCCGATCAAACATACAGAGATCCTGCCGACAACGCCATTTGTTATGGAAATCTAGGGCCCAATCACGGCTGGAGAGTACAAGTCAAATGATCAAAACAAATAAATGGTGAATCAAGCAAAGCTGTCTTTTGGTTATTTATTTGAAGCTTCAAATACACGACATAATAATATATTGTCACCGGTCGGACAGAGTATGGAAAGTCTGCCCGAGAGTGCGCAGAACAATGGGAAAGCAAAGGTTATATAAGGAAATGAGTGGGAAAGAGAGAAATCTGGATTCACACAGTCGGATTGTTTATGAGACACCCAGTGGCCTTGAGTAGATAGCATAACGGTTCTCAGAGCAGGGAAGTTCGTGTGTGTCTGTGTGAGTCTCTTAGTAGCCAAAGCATCTCTTGGCCTTGAAGGAGAGGAAGAAGAGATATATAATAATGGTAAGAATATATCAGGAAATAAGAAGCATTTGGTTTAAACATATGAAAGATATAATAAGGATAATAATAAGGATGATAATAATAAAAATTTCCACTACAGTGGGCTAGGGGTGCATACCGGTTCCCGGTATTACCGAAATACTGGTTACTAGTGGCTACGGTATACCGTACCAAAATCAGATCCGGCGTAATATCCTTAAACTCACGCCCAAACTGCCAGCCAATCAGATTGCGCATCTTGCAACAGCTTCGGCTTCACCTTCCTCCCGAACGTCTGAGCCTTTCGGTTAACTTTTGTTTTTTCATTAGCTCGTTGTCGGCACGAAAATCTAAAGTGTGGCTGCATATGACTGCAAGTCTGAATGGTGGGGTCTGTAACCACTGCCAGTCTGAATGGTGGGGTCTGTAACCACTGCAAGTCTGAATGGTGGGGTCTGTAACCACTGCCAGTCTGAATGGTGGGGTCTGTAACCACTGCCAGTCTGAATGGTGGGGTCTGTAACCACTGCAAGTCTGAATGGTGGGGTCTGTAACCACTGCCAGTCTGAATGGTGGGGTCTGTAACCACTGCCAGTCTGAATGGTGGGGTCTGTAACCACTGCCAGTCTGAATGGTGGGGTCTGTAACCACTGCAAGTCTGAATGGTGGGGTCTGTAACCACTGCCAGTCTGAATGGTGGGGTCTGTAACCACTGCCAGTCTGAATGGTGGGGTCTGTAACCACTGCAAGTCTGAATGGTGGGGTCTGTAATAGGGGTCGACCGATTATCGGCCAGGCCGATTATCGGGGCCGATATTCCTCATTTGACCGATTATCAGTATCGGCCTTTTTTTTATAAAATTGCCGATAACACTTTGGCTCTGATGCGGCCGTTTCTCTGTCTGCAGTCACCACTCTCTGTACACGAGCAATGTCCCGCCCACAGCGCTATCTGATAGGCTATTACTGAAGTGTCAATCAACACTGAAGATTTTCCGGGCGGGAGCCAGCTATAGAGGCGGGACCTTCTCAGATTACAGGCAGGTGCGAAGAACGCAGACACAGACTGAGGCAAGCAGCAGCGCTGAGCGGCAGAGCCATACATGTGTTTTCGAAGGTAAATCAGTTGAAAGCCGAAGTTCAATAAACATCCCAATCCCCTATGCTGAAGTTGCAAAAACAGCACGATCTATTGATCCAATTCTATCAGCTTCCCAGTTACACAGGGACGTGGGAAGTCAGTCAGAGTTGGGGTGCGTGCAGCGTCTCGCAGCGGAGTAACTGTGGTGCGGAGGGGGGACTGCGAGTGGAGCCTCGCAGTTTTTCAGGTTGATATGTGAAGCTCATTAGCTAATGTATTTAGCAAATGTTTAGCAAAATATTAGAAGTGAGGCTACTAGTCTAACGTTAGGTCTACTGCAATAGCCTCACTTTTAATAGTTTGCAAAACATTAGCTCGCACTAGTGTTTTGCAGTTGCTAGCAGCTTATTGGGATTTTATGCTAGACAGACAGGCATTGGTTTGATATAATAAATTAAGCATTATTGTTAGTTAAGCATGTCAGCCTGCAGCCCCACTTCTTGTCTCTCTCTAACTCATAGCAGATGGCTGCACTAAAGAAAAGGGCACAGAGAGGAAACCAGTTGTAAGATGTTTAAAAGTTCATTAAACATAATATATGCTTAAATGCATTTCAAAGAAGTTGTGTTGAGTTGTGTTGGAGTTTGTGTTATTCTACTGAATGGTGGGGTCTGTAACCACTGGCAGTCTGAATAGTGGGGTCTGTAACCACTGCAAGTCTGAATGGTGGGGTCTGTAACCACTGCCAGTCTGAATGGTGGGGTCTGTAACCACTGCCAGTCTGAATGGTGGGGTCTGTAACCACTGCCAGTCTGAATGGTGGGGTCTGTAACCACTGCCAGTCTGAATGGTGGGGTCTGTAACCACTGCAAGAAGTTTATTTCTGGGAAAGGCGGCAACACATCCAACCTCTCAAAACATTTGCTACTGTCACATAAAATCAGAGTACATGAATTTACAGTCTTCAAGCCCGTGTTGTCAAACATGTTTTTCATTGTTTGTTCAGTACTAAAAGGTCGAAGTCCCACAATTAATTGTAATATTCATTTGACATGTGAACTATATCATAAAGCACTTCAATGTTTCCCTTATGCAACATGAAAGTATCACGATATGTATCGGTCGAGTATCGGTATCGTTCAGTGGTATCGGTATCCAGTGTTTCCCCTAGGATGGAGTCATAGCAGTGGTGCTAAGGCACGTGGGCCCAGCATAATGTGAGTGCGGAGCGCGTGGAATTTTTTAGTGTGTGCAAAGTGCGCCCCGCCAATTTGTTTCTATGTGTCTGCCAGCACAAGAAAGGCTCTTGAGGCCTAGTACCAGGCCCGGTTCTAGCCAATTTGCTGCCCTAAGCGAGATTTTAGTCAAGATTATATACAAATAGCCGCGCTGCGCCGCCGCTATTTGTATATAGGGGAAGCACTGGTATCGTAAAAAAGTCAACGATATGCGTCGTGGGCTCAGGCGTGTGTGGTTGAATAGAACATGGTCATACTTATGTCTTTGTGTTGGATCTATTACTCTATCTGGTATATACTTGTGTATGCCCTTGTTTGTATGTGTGGAAGTGTTTGAGTGCCTCGATGTGTGTGCCAGCTGTTGGAAAGTCGTCTTTAAACCCCCTGGAGATCCCTTCATGGCTGAGTCCTGTCACTTCTAAAGGCAGTTTCTCCACCAGAGACATGAATAGAGATGTGCGTTTATGCATTTGATTATTAGACAGGCGATGTGCATGGGACTGGGCTGCCTCTGTGGTGTGACAGAGAACATCTTCATAGGCTATTGTATGTGTTGTCACATTAGGTGTTCCCACGTCATTGAAATGTGACAATGCAAACTAAAGATAATCCGCAGAATTAGAAGAAAGGGAAAACATTTGTATGCCAGGAGAATGTTGATGTGTTCACTAACGTGTGTGTTGTGTCCTCCCTTCCTGCAGGTGGGGGTACAGGCAGCCAGCAGACCGTTCTCCATGAGGAGCAGTAGAAGATGCCGGCTCTGCCAGCACTGCTGCTGTCAATACACTTCCTCTTCCTCCTGCTAGTCACCATGCCGCCACGCTCCCTCGGTCAGACCCCTGTGCTCTCCTCCGTCCGCATGGGTGAGCCGTCCCTCCATCCTCACTACATGAAAAAAAAATTCTCAACATACTTTTCCTGGTTGGTTTTTGGGCTCTTTAGGTGACTCAACATGGGTTTTGCCACTTTGGTCAGAACATCAAGAAATAAAATGACCCTCAAAGGCCAAAAGTACAATATATACTTTCTGGTGTCCAATCTCGTTATACGGAAAGATATTTCACCATGCAAGTGATCCATGATACAATCTTATTAGAATAACTACTTTTTCATCTACTGTATGTAAGGCAAGGCAAGTTTATTTATAGCACCTTTCAACACAAGGCAATTCAAAGTGCTTTACAAAAATGAAAGACATTAAGAAAATGGCATTTAAAATCAGTCATTAAAAAGAAAAGATAATAAAAGAAACATTAAAAGAAAAAATACATGAATAAAAGTTACAGTGCAGTTTAAGATGTGAATAGTTCAATTAAAAGCAGCGACAAAAAGTCTTCAGCCTGGATTTAAAAGTAGTCAGAATTGCAGCGGATCTGCAGTTTTCTGGGAGTTTGTTCCAGATATTTTGAGCATAATAACTGAACGCTGCTTCTCCATGTTTAGTTCTGACTCTGGGGACAGAAAGCTGACCAGTCCCTGAAGACCTGAGAGATCTGGATGGTTCATCATTTAGCACGAAGTCAGAAATGTATTATTACAATGTATTATGTAAGCAGGTGTGAGAATAAAAGTAGATTTTCTCCAAAGAAAGGCTCCATCATGAGTAGCAGTCTGATACCTTCAACAACACTCATATGTGATGTTATACATTTCAATTGGTTTCCTCATACAGATGTAAGAATTCCCTCCGAGTATTCGAAAAATAGGGTTGCCATGATATCAGATTTTCACTTTGCAGTAATTGTGGCTTCAATCATTTTCAACAACGATATTTCCACAATGTCTATAGGGAATAAAAAAGAGGAATCATTTTCAATCCTAAAAATGAGTCAACCTCTTTGTTCGTTTTCAGAAATACACAGTTTGTCGGAAATGGTAGCAGGACATTTTGGGAAATACACTTCTTTGCTTTCTGGCGGAGAGACAGATGAAAAGACCTTCACACTTTGAAATATATAATTTTGTGTAAGAAGTCAATATCTTTGTCTGACCAAATAACACATTGGCCTGCCGAAATTATCCAAACACATCATATACTAAAGGACTTGAACTTTGTAGCAACTAAATAACGACTACACACACTGAACTGGTAGAATGAGATTTTGGGAAATACACTTATATGCTTTCTGGCAGAGCGACCGATGAAAGACCTTCACACTCCTCTCCTTCCTCTCCGCCTCTCTAGCGGCGATCCTGGATGACCAGTCTGTGTGTGGGCGGGGGGAGCGGCTGGCGCTGTCCCTGGCCCGAGAGAACATCAACAGCGCCATGGAGGGTCTGGCCCGCGCCCGGGTGGAGGTGGACATATACGAGCTGCAAAAAGACTCCCAGTACGACACTACCGACACCAGTGAGTGGCGCCGACGCATGTCAAAAAAACCAGTAGAGCGGAAACATCCAGGGCGATACTGACTGATAAAGTCCTGCTTAATCTATGACAGTCCAGCAGGGCATAATTAGCCCAGGCAGAAAATGACCACTAAAAATACCAGTAGTTATTATTATTAATATGGACTTTTAATATTTATAGTGACTGGCTAAGAGTAGAAAAGACGTCTACTGCAGTTTGATCCCACTTAAAAAGGCTGATGATATTTTACAAAAAGGTGATTACATTTCCGAAAAAAAGCTGTTTTTTTATGAGCAAATGATAGTTAAAACACCCCCGCTTTCGTGTGATTAGCAACCAGTAAGGGTGTTTGCTGATTAGTTTACACGTCATTGGAGTCCAGTAATGGGCCAGTAAGCCTGTCTCATTAAAAACAGTGGACCAGTGCCCTGCAGTAACAGCTGGCTCTGCCTACTGTGCAGGACACGGCAACAACAAATCATCAAACACTAACACAGATCAGCAGCACAGGCCAGCAGAACGCAGCAGCAGCAGCAGCAGCAGCAGCAGCAGCAGCAGCAGCAGCAGCAGCAGCAGCAGCAGCAGCAGCAGCAGCAGCAGCAGCAGCAGCACAAAGGGCCGCTCCATGACACTTGTATTGATACACAGATTTAAAACAGAATATTTGGAGAGTGTAAAGACTGAAGAAGTGCTGCTGAATCCAGCCACTGAGCTGACAACAGGCTCCCTGCTCCTATTCTAATAGATCCCCGACCCTGCCACGAGCTACTGGCAACATGTGTGTGTGCTGAAGATGGGGTGTGTACATCTGTGCATGCTTGAGTTGTGTGTGTGTCTGATATATATGTGTGTGTGTGTGTGTGTGTGTGTGTGTGTGTGTGTGTGTGTGTGTGTGTGTGTGTGTGTGTGTGTGTGTGTGTGTGTGTGTGTGTGTGTGTGTGCCCTTGACCGATGGGCAGGAGACTTTGACAGGCTTGTTTGCTTTCGGCTTATTTTGGCCTCTGGATCAGAGAGCTCATCATCTTACAGCTACGGCTGTCTGAGGCACGCACACACACACACACACACACACACACACACACACACACACACACACACACACACACACATACACACACACACACACACACACACACACACACACACACACACACACACACACACAATCATGCACATTTACACATGCATGCACACACATCCCTATCTTCAGACACACATGCACATTCACACGGTGTGGGCGCACGCACACAGAGGCACTGGCAGCGACTGAGGACGACTAATTGGGATGAATTAAAATACCAACCAAATATACCAGCAATAAAAAGAGCTTTATTACTATAAGAATAACGCAGTTAACTCCGCAGACTCATTTCTTCTGGATCTCTGAAAGCTGTTTTCTTTTTTTTAGGTGGGTAGACAAAAAACAGTAATAAAAACTCATTAGACTAAAAGATACTGTGCAAAACAAGTTAGACTGTTTCGCAGGGGGAAATAAGCTTCCACCAATCAGAGGGTTCGATCCCACCCCCTGCAGTAAACATGTGGAAGTGTCCTTGAGCAAGCTGTCCAGCCCCTTTGCGCTCCTCGGCATGTCTACAACATGTCAGCTTTAAAGCATCAGCTACATTACCATTTATTTAATATTGGCTTTATGGTAAATTATGAATTTATCCTTTTTTAGGAAGACTGGTCAATGGTAGCAAAAATATGCGTATTGCTTTCTTACTGAGAGTTAGATGAGACCATTCTGAAGGCTTCATACGACTGACTAACCACAGTCTGCAGCCGGTTAGCTTAGCCTAGGTTCATATTTATCGTACAGTCTTGAGACATTAGTCTTCTCCTCTGACTCCTGGCAGGAAAGTGAATACGCGTATTGATCAGTTACAGAGACTGAAGGCTGCTAAATTAGTCAAGTGTAAGACAGATGATGAACACAACTGTCCTGGAACTAACTTTTAATCATTAATGTATATGTTCAGCATAATGGAGACCATTTAAAAAGCATCACGTTTTTGACCTTAGCTGATCTTTGTCAGGAGTACCCGAGTCTTGCCTTTTAATATATTATTTCAGAGGGTTGTGCTTATTGGGTGATTAGGGTATTACCTGTGAGACTATGAGAGTCATTCAGAACTAGTATAAGCTAAATTGAAAGTTCATAACCAGAAAAGAAAGGATTTTTACTTTTACTTAAGATCCCCCTACAGAGTGTACTTCCGCAAATATCACTAATCTTCTTGAGGTCAACACAAAAGCCATTCAAACATCACAATATTGACAATGAAATAAAATTATTTTTCAAATCAGAGTAAGGGAATAGATATCTTACATTAATACTTAAGTAAACATGGCGACCTCCTAAAAAAATCATAGGAAGAATATATTTTTTTACGTTGATAAGATGTATTAAACAAAAAGATAATTTCTTCCCATTAAGATGGGAATATGGACATAGTGGAGACTTGTTGTCATGGAGGTTTTGGAGAGTGAAATGTATTCTTGAACTGCATCAATCGAGATGTTGTTAGATTGAGCCTCTCCTGAGCAAAGTACAAAGTGGAAAATCGTTTCCCGCCTCCCCCACATCGATGTCTTCGTGCAAATAATTATGCAAACCGGCATTTGTTATTCGAAGGCGACCATCAGTCTGTTACGATTGTTCTAATGCCAGAGATATAATAACATTCAAAATTAATGATTCAAAATCATTCAAATCAATAAAAACAACTGTCTTAACAAGTGAATAATCGTCGCAGGCAACCCTGGCCCGCCCTGCTGTCGTCCCCGGAGCATTCATCTCAACATGAATCTGATTATAATGAGACAGATCGTGCTGCTACAATAGAAGCAGTGCTTAAAGTGAAATGCTAATGCAACTTCTGAGTGTTTTGCTGCATTTCGAACGTCCCCTCTTCTCCCCCGACTGCAGCTGTGGTAGTGTATGCCAACTGCAGCAGAGGGGAATGTGTCTGCATATTCAATGTGTATTTCCCCCCTTCTTCCCTTTCAGTGTGTCAGATTCTACCCAAAGGCGTCGTCTCTGTGATAGGTCCCGCCTCCAGCCCCGCCTCCGGCTCTACTGTCAGTCATATATGTGGAGAGAAGGAGGTGAGTGTGGAGGATTAACACACACAGATTTCATGTAAACATACAGACAACTAGTTCTTCTTCCTCTCTGACACACTACCCCTCCTACCCACACACACACGTCATGATGAATGTCTCTAAAGATTAGTTTTCCTCGCATTTCTTCTCATATATTTAACCAACTGCTTTCTCCCCGTAGCCTTTTATCTTGAAGGTGCCTCTTCCATCTATCTATCCTTTCTTTTTCTCCCTCTGTAGCCGTCACTAGTGGATGGTTCTTATTCACAGTTTGTTCCTGCTCGAGTGTTAGAAGGGGAGTTAATCACGACACATTTGCCTTCCTTAATGTTCCTCTCTCCTCTCTGCCAGATCCCTCATGTAAAGATCGGTCCGGAGGAAACTCCCCGCTTGCCGTACCTGCGATTCGCCTCTGTCACGCTGTACCCTAGCAACGAGGACCTGAGTCTGGCCATCGGATCCATCTTACGCTCGTTCAGTTACCCATCAGCCAGCCTGGTGTGTGCCAAGGCTGAGTGTGAGTACACGTAGTTCCCCTTCTATTGTTATCAAATCTAATCAAATCAAGATTTATTTATAAAGCATATTTAAAAACGATTTTTCATCGAGCCGAAGTGCTGTACATGTAATAAAAGCACACTACAATAACATAAGAAATAGAAAAGACAACAATGTCCAACGACAAAACACAGAGAAATGTCAGGTGTCATGCTCAGCTCTGACTAGAAGGCCAGAGAGAGAGTCGCCCAGTACTTTATGTGCGACTGCATAGCTGTCTTTGTTGTTTAGGTGGGTGTAAGTGCATCAATTGTGTTCCAGCTATACCGACTGTATATCTGTGTGGTTTTTAACGTGCGTGCCTCTGTGGGAGTGTTGGCACATTCACACTGTTGGGCGGATATGACTGTGTTGCATGATTGGACACTCATTTTGACAGTCTGGTCATGAAGTTCTGTCTGTGGTCCGAGATCACAACACGGCTCCTGCTGCTGCTCTTATGTTTTTTCAATGCTCTTGCACACCGTCTCTTATTCACCTCAGCGGGTTTTTCAGCCAAACCAATTTAATAAATATTCGTGTTTGAAATGCTTTCCAGTATAGGAAGAACTTAGCGGACATTTGATTTAACTTGCCAGGCACTCAGAGAGCTTTAACAGCACTGGGGATTTGGGGCTTAGTCACTAGCCCTCTTTATTTTCATTTTGAAAGAGTGCGCTATTGATTTATTATGCACTGCCCCGGCGAGAGTAGAGGGAATTAAAGGGCTTGGTCCGACGGTGGCTGGAGTATTTAAACAAAGCTCGAAATAATGTATGCAGTAGGACGTGAAAAATACTAATTTCTTCCACTGAATAGTCATCTGACATTATGTGTGTGAGTGAAACTGAGCTGTTAGCGTCTCGCACAAGCCGAGGAAACCGTTGCAAGAGTGAAGGGCAGTTACATAAAGAATTAGTGGGGCCATCGAAGTCTGTGAACGCCTGTCAGTGTGACAAGGGTCGATTTTGACAAACCAAAATGTGCATTACTCAGGAATTAAGATCATTTCATTATCGTCCCATCCTTCCTCAAAGCACGCTGAATTCCTCGTGGACTTCAGACGTCTTTTTCTCAGGTTTGATCATCAGTTAAACGTTTAGAAGCAACATATAGTTGTAGCGTCCGGGGTCAGAAGATGCCGCTTTCACCGGTGCAGAGACGGAGGGATGTGAGTGTGTAACATATTTGGCTTGAAGGTGATCTTTACAAGGTTATCACACTCACAGACTCTGACCCACTTGGCTGCGCTATCTATCGCCATGGAGCTGGTTGCCATGGCTGCAGAATAGGTGCTAACTGCCACTCAACAGACTTGTTCCACACTGTGAACGAGTGTGTGGGTGTGTGTGGTGCGGTATGTGTGTGTGTTTGATGTTTTTTATGCTTTTACTTTGTCTGTACAGGTGCCTGTGTGTGTGTGTGTGTGTGTGTGTGTGTGTGTGTGTGTGTGTGTGTGTGTGTGTGTGTGTGTGTGTGTGTGTGTGTGTGTGTGTGTGTGTGTGTTGTTGCCCCTGAGTGTACTGTTTGCCCGTACATGTGTGTGAGGGGTTTGGGGGTATTTGCATGGGTGTGTGTACGGCTCTGTGCTCAACATCAGACAATGTTTACAACCAGTGCACTTGTTTTATTCATCGTGTTTACCCCTGTGTCGGGCGCAGTGTTCAAGTGAAGCAGACATTCTCTCTGTTTTGTCAGTGAGGCGAGAAATGTGTAAAGTCCTGCATCTCATTGACACCCACCAGTGCGCGCTCTATAATTAAGTAACGTAATTAGAAATTGGTCACTTTTGCAACAACATGTTAATTGCTTTAATCACATATCCCTCCCTTTCAGCCGTGTGTGTGGAATAGATTTTAGGTCCTTTTTATACATATCGTACTCTCGCTATTCCTGGGTCACAATGCGTTATCTGAACCTAATTCCATTATGCCGTTTTCATGAGATGAATGAGGTTACGGACGGCGACGCGACGCGCCAGGAGGGGGAGGCGGTGGTGGCGTAGAAAAGGCGAGATGGATAAAGACAGAGAGGTAACTGGAGCACAGGGCAGGGAACAGAGAGATAGAGAAGTTAGGGCTTATGTGTGAGAGGGAGAATATGTGAAGGAAGGAGGGGTGGAGAGGAAGCTGTAAAGTGCATTGATTTTTCCCTCCTTCTCCAAACTAATTAAAGTTTTGGCCTGGTTCAGTGATTACCCCTCTGCTTACAGAGGCTTTCTCCTGCTGAAGGGATGTGTGCACCACCTCTCCTCCCCTTCCCCGCCGTCCCCCAGATGCCTGCCCCTCCACTTATTTACATAGCTAGGGGTGCCTTATTATGGAATTACAATTAGGAAGCACCAGGGCTGACTTCCTGGTAAAGGCTCATCTCACACCCAATGTCAAGTGAGTCTTGGTAGACTTGGTACTACTCAATTCGCTTCAAGTGTGAGAATTGTCTCAAGTGCTGTATTGTCGGTCTTTCTGCTCCTGCAGTTCTGCTGCTATTTCCGTCCATCTGCTCGCCAGATGTTCGCAGAATCCATAAAGAAATCTCCAGTTTTAGTTTTATACTTTATTTGAAGCTTTTTGAACAACGTTTCTGGCGGTACATTCATCACTCAAAAGAACTGAAGAGCATCCTTGATGGATGGGATAGAAGACACAAAGTGAATTAGAAAGCACTCGAAGATCGCATACCTCTGCCAAGTCTGCACAACTCTCCTGATTTATTATTCTATTTATAGACAATGTTTAGAAATGTGTCATACTGATTATTTGATGGCTCATATCAATTTGGGAGGATACCTAAAAATCCTCTCTGGGGATATTAGGGCTTTGTAAAGAGATTAATTCCATAAGCACTGAGTTATAGTTTTATTTTGTCATGTTGGTTTGGTGCCATACAAGCTTTAATGTCATGAGCTTATCGTCCGGTTGCACAATGCTTTTAAATGCTTATGGAAAACCTAGAAGTTGTTTATAATTCGGAGACAGTAAAACGAGTTGTAGCCAGTCCAAAATGCAATTTACACGAATGTGATGTGAAAACTTGAAGCCACAGATTACATTGAATGAACTTCAAAGCAAGCGGCATTTTGTTAAGAAAGTTAGTTTGTTTCCACTCTTTTATTCACGTTAAATAATACTACATTTTATTAGAAAAAGAAAATGTACATTTTCTGACAGGAAAAAGGAAACGTGTGAGCCTTGGTTTATGGTTCCTAACCTTAATAAATAACAAAGCAAAACCGTAACTCCCAAAAATATTCAGTAGTAAATAACTTTTGATTTTGAAAACCATATCCACACAGAAATTATTATCAAAAGCATAGTATTTTCATTTCTCAGAACAAGGAGGGGAGATGTAAATATTTGAAAGCGTGTCCAAATATTTACGGATCAAACTTGGTTAACTATTTGGACAAAACTGGGATAATTGACTTTAAGAGGAAAATCATGTGAGGATCCTCGGGTTTGATGTGTGTTTCCTGTCAAACAAAAGTGACCATAAAATAACCTTAATACGCTCCAACAGTTCAAACAGTTAGCATTTAAGAGACATAAAAAAAAATAGATTTTGTTATGTATTATTTGTTTACCCTACTGTTTAGTTTTCCTTATCTTCAGTACATGAGACTTTTCCTCACAGGACAATGACTTTATGTTTTGAAACTAATTGAATCCTTTGATTGAATTCACTTAATTTGTATTTAAAAGTATTTCATTTTAGTGTCTTCATTCAAACATCGGGATTGTTGATTAGCTTCTTTCCTCCCTGTTATTGTTCTGCTCATCTGTAGCTTTGTCTTTGTCAGTGTGTCAGTGGGAGGAGGGGTGAGAACAAGCCAAGATGGTGGAAATCTGTCTTGGTGTAAATGGATGTTTTCTGAAAGATTGATTTAGCTGCAAAGTTACCTGAAGGAACATGCTTATTTATACAATATGTGTGCTTATGCCAACGTCATAAGACAAAAGTTGGTTCCGTGTTGTGTGTAGAGAACACGCTAGAGTGAGGGGGGCCCCCAAGCCAAAGTTCGCTTAGGGCCCCCAAAAGTCTAGGGCCGGCCCTGGATTTATACCACTCAGTTTGTGCAAGACGGCTACATTACATTATTACATTACGTGTCATTTGTTAGACGCTTTTATCCAAAGCGACTTACATACATTCAGTACTGTGGACAATCCCCACAGCAGCCATTTGGGGTGAAGTGTCTTGCCCAGGGACACAACGACATGCTGACTGCAGTGGGACTCGAACTTGCTACCCCCTGATTCGAAGTCCATCACACTATCCACTGAGCCACAGCCTTCCTCAATGTGTAGTGCTTTATAAATGGTTACATTTTACATTACATTACATTTTAGACGCTTTTATCCAAAGCGACGTACATACTCAATACTGAGGGCAATCCCCACTGGGTGAAGTGTCTCAGGGACACAACGACATGCTGACTGCAGTGGGGTTTGAACCTGTGACCCCCTGACCCCAACACCAAGGCTCTATCCTACATTGTGGCGCTTTCTCCACAGCACAAACTCATCAGTTGTTTACCTTCCCGTTGCTTCACTCTTCTACAAAATCTTTCAAGTGTATTTTAAGATAACCCGCTATGCAAACCCGCTGAATCCAGAAGCACCTTGGTGGAGGTCATAATAGATGAAGTAAGTCTGTCTGAGAGAAACAGCGAATGCAGACATACGCTTGTGTCTGTATTAAATGATGTTTCATTTCCTGGGGATTTAGACAAAGCATCCATCATGCTTTGCAGAATGACACATATATATGACCAGCTGGGAATAAATCAAGATTCTCTGCGGTCCTGCAAAGCTTACGTTTTGGAAATATGAGTTGTGTCTACGGATACAGACATTGATATGCAGCTCACCGGTGCTTTGGCTTTGCCTCAGGCCTGCTGAGATTGGAGGAACTGGTCCGCCGCTTCCTCATCTCCCGGGAGACGCTGTCAATCAGGATGCTGGATGACAACCTGGACCCGACGCCGCTGCTGAAGGAGATCCGTGACGACAAAGTGGCCACCATCATCATTGATGCGAACGCGTCCGTCTCCTATCTCATCCTCAAGAAGGTCAGTCCTCAAACATCAATACCTTCTACATGCGTGCAGGGAATGCATTTGTAAACAATACACACACAGTTAAAGGTCTCCTGCTATGCAAAATCCTCTTCTTCATGTCTCTTCTACATCAACATGTGTCCCCTCTGTGGAAAGAGACTCTGAAAGTTTCAGGAACAAAGATTCTCTCTCTTTTTGATCCATTTCTATAAAAACCTGTCTGAAAATGAGCTGATCAGATTTTTCCCACTTTGTGATGTCATAACGATGTGTTGTCTTGTGTAACCATTAGCCAATCAGCAACCAAGGTAACCCCCCCCCCCCCCCCTTATCACCTGAATCTCCTCCTAGAGCTCCATTGAGTTCTTTGTAACCAAATGTCTCTCAGAGGGGCGTGGGGAGGGGCTCCTTATTTTCATCTGAAGTAACAGACAGAGAATCAGCACTTTGGAAACAGGACTGAAACAGAGGGGATTATGGGTAATGCTACAATGATCCGTTTGGTGATTGGAGCCAAACACTTCAGAGACCTATAATATATTGCTGACCAAGAGTATAATAGGGAACCTTTAAGCTCAGGGATTTGCATGTTCCTACCTATTCGGGAAATTCATGTTCATGCAGAGCTTATCATCTGTATACCAATAACACGTCTCTCTCAAAGGCTGCATGTCGTTACCTTCCCTGCCCTCCAGGGCTGCATTGGGAACACATATGCATGTCTGCCGGATGCAATCTTGCGCTCTTAAGAAAGTATATGACAAAAGAACATCTTTGGCTGGGACGCGGCGCTGACGTTACCCCGGCGCGTTCTGATTCATAGTAGGGCCTGTAGTGCCGGCGCAGTGAGTCACAGTTTGAATGTGCATGGGATGTTTTCACCGGGCACATCGGAGCGGCTGCCCGCCCTCGGCGAAATGTCCGAGTGTTAGCCGGATGATGTAAAACTGTGATTAACGTATGCTCCCTCTCCTCGCAACATTCCCTCCTACTTTCCCCCAAACTGTCTCCATCGCTCCCTTCATCAATCTTCCCTCATCTTCAATGTTTTCTGTCGTTCTCTTTGGTCCACAGGCGTCAGAGCTGGGGATGACGACTGCCTTTTACAAGTACATCCTCACCACAATGGTAAGAGCTTCCCAATTCTACCTCTCTTTGAACTTCTCCTTCCTTTCGTTATCCCCTGTTCCTCCTCCTCCTCCTCCTCCTCCTCCTCCTCCTCTGTCCCCTTATGGGTGGTGTTATGGAAATTGTG
The DNA here is from genome assembly GCF_902827115.2 of Pseudochaenichthys georgianus. Classification (NCBI taxonomy): domain Eukaryota; kingdom Metazoa; phylum Chordata; class Actinopteri; order Perciformes; family Channichthyidae; genus Pseudochaenichthys; species Pseudochaenichthys georgianus. Next base: position 39,672,459 of record NC_047518.2, on the reverse strand, counting down.
AAATCAAATGTATTAACATAAACTGCTCCTCTGATTAGGTCATAGCGTGGGAAGGGACCTTTTCAATGTGTGTGTAGAACAGATGTGTTTGGACCAGGGGGTTTTATGACATCCATTAGGAGATAGGATGTGGGGAAGGAAGCTAGGATAAGGTGTTATCTGCATCCCTTTTGCTCTGTGTAGGGTGTGAGTTTTGCACACAGTGCCAGGGGGTCTCAGCTGGCCTGACCAAATGTTGTTTGTAATGTAACTAAGCTGTGATGTCCTCCTATAAAGGAGAGCCTGTTTCACTCCGAACAGTACGTGCTCTCTGGTGAGACGTCGTACTTGCAAGTATAAAAGATCTTCGACATCTTTAATACGAATATTGTGTTGCTGTACGTTTGTTACCTAACTCATAATTCTCTCTAGACCACAGCTGATTTCAAAGCTGCTACGACAGTGGGCAGCGCTGAGCATAGTGTGAGATAAAGGGAGAGGTGACAGAGAGAGGACATGAAGCTTCGGTGGAGGGAAGGAAAGGGAGAGATCTGAGAAGTGAACACCCTGTAAAAAGATGTGGAAGTGCAGAGGAGGATAGCAAAGAAAAAAGGGGTCTGAGCCGGTGAAGGTGATGACAGATGTGATGCGCCCTTTCTTCTTCTGCCACCCGCCACCTTCTCTGCGCTTCTGGTGTTTTTCATCTGCCTCTTTGATACGCTCCCCTCCCACCATATTGAATGAATGTGTCACTTTCTGCCGTGCGTTCTCTCCACCTGATGTGCTAGAAGCCACGTCTTGTGTGTATATTTCTGTGAAGAACTACTGGAGTCATTTCCATCAACATCCCCCCCCCCCCCCTGTATCTCTGTTTTCCCATTTTCCTCTCTGTCTGTATGTTATTGTTTTTTTCTCTCTCTCTCCATCAGAGATTAGATGTTGTCACCCCCTGTTGCCTCCGTTTCTTTACTCATCTCACTCTTCCTCGCACAGTGGGTTTCTTCTGCACTCAGATTCTCACACTGTCAACATTGTCACTCACCGGAATGTTCTGTCTCTCTCTGCAAACCCCCAGAGGAGTAATAAGCAATATCATAATCATTATATCAATGCACACAATGTCCATAATATCTGTTTTCTTTTTTTGTCTGCCACATTTTATTCAATGTTTTACTCCATTCTATTTCTGTTTAAATATTTTTACTATATTTTTTAATGTTATTATAGTTTTCCTGAAATAGTTATCTATCTGTGTTTTTACATTTTTGTTTTACTTTTATGTATGCACCATGACATCAAGTCAAATTCCTCGTACGTCTCAACCTACCCGGTAATAAACCTGTTTCTGATTCTAATAGTAATAATAATAATAATAGACGAGTAATAACCAATAACTATGATAATTTTCATGTGCAAAACATCCTTTTTTATAGTATATCAAACGTTAATATGTTCACTTACCGATTTAAATGCTGCTCCGGATTGTTTAGCCATGGATGAAAACAAAAAATGTCTAATGTGTGCTTTTTTTTCTATAATTAACATGTTAGCTACTTTATTATTCCTTGCCTTTTATCTGCTATATCTCTCTTGCTGTCACACTGTACATTTCCCTGCTCTGGGACTCACTCCCACAACCCATCAGAGACGGCACTGACCTCACCACCTTCTGTCAGGATTAGTGTGTTCTGTCACGTTTTGTATGTCTAGGTTTGGGTGTGTTGCTGTTCTCCCTGTCATGTTTTCCTCCTGGTTTATTGTCTGGTCCCTCTCTCTGTGTTTTCCCCTGTCGTTAGTTTCCCTGGTGTGTCTAGTTGTCTGATTGTGTTCACCTGTTGCCCTTGTGTTTCTCGTCCTGTGATTACCCCTCCCTGTATTTTGTCTCTTCCTGTGTTCAGTGTTGGTTCGTCTTTTGTTGGTGACTGAGTTCACCGGTGAGAGTTCTGTTTTGTCCAAGTTATTTTTATTTCATCCTTGAAATAAAGGCTTTTTTCAGCTGCATTTGGGTCCTGCTTGCTTCACTCACCGTAACACCTCTTCAAAAGAAACGTACAAAAGACTCACCTCTTCAAACTAACTTTGAATGTGTGATTGTTCAGAATCAGAATACCTTTATTAGTCCCACAGAGGGGACTTTGCAGCGTTACAGCAGGAAAGAGCCACAGACAGCTAACGGCCCATCCACACAGCGGCGTGCGTTGAATCTTCCAACGCTTCCGCCCATTCACTTTGAATGGTGCCGAACTGCATCGTGGGAAGCGACGTGGAGCGTTGCTGGCGTGGCTCGCTGCAAAAGTTGAGCAATGTTCAACTTTTGACGCCTCGGCAGAAGCGTCAGCCAATCGAATCATATGCCAGTACAAGCTCTAGCCAATCAAACCGCTGCTTGTGTGTCAGGGGCGGGAGATTCATGTGATTGGTTGTTGGTCGAGTGTCAGACACGCCCGCCGGCAAGCGTCAACGCACGCCGCTGTGTGGACGGGCCGTTAATGTTGCATATCTTACATGCGTTAAAAAAGTTATAATATAATAAACAATATGCTAAAAAAAGATAAAACGTTACATAAAGATTGTTGTTTTATTGCTTGATTTTAATGTGATTTTTACTATGTATAATCCTTTTCCTTTCCACTACCTCTGTAAAGCAACTTTGAGCACCCGTAAAAGCGCTTACAAAATACGTGTATTATTATAAAGGGATTCTGGTTCCTCGTGTCCCCAGGACTTCCCGCTCCTGAGACTGGATGACATAGTGGATGAGCAGTCCAACATCGTGGGCTTCTCCATGTTTAACACCACCCATCCCTTCTACTTGGAGTTTATCCGGAGCTTGAATCTCTCGTGGAGGGAGGGATGTGACCTGACGTACCCCGGGCCGGCGGTGAGTCTCACGGCGCTCTGCACTCATACATGTGCACATTTAGAAGTCATTTTCAAAGCTTTGTTTGTGCGCCACATCAAATATTAAGCTACTTTATTCCTCACACTGATTCATGGAGCACTTAAAGAGATGCAGCTAGTCTTTTGCTTGTACTTAATGGGTATTGATGTATCCATCTGTGTTTCCTCCCCGCTGGTTTACCTCACATCTCTCCCCCCTCTCTCTCTCCTTCCCTGTTAAACATGCAATCATCTGAACTCGCACATCTCTGCTCGTCTCTCTTGACTCACGTCTCTCTACGCTGGGTTTCCATCCCTCCCCCATTTTGCCTTTTTCACCCTTCGTAACTCTCTTGTCTCCTCTTCCACAGCTCTCGTCAGCGCTGATGTTTGATGCGGTGCATGTGGTGGTGGGGGCCGTGAGGGAATTGAACCGCAGTCAGGAAATCGGAGTGAAGCCGCTCAGCTGCTCCTCGCCTCAGATCTGGCAACACGGGACCAGTCTGATGAACTACCTGCGCATGGTAATCGCTCGATGTGTTGTAAAATCGCAAATTCACACGCATGCACACAATTACATCATGAGAAACATGGGTAAGGAAGGAGCACATGTAGTAAGTCTTAGTTCAATGCAATTACATTGGTTTTTAGATGTCCACACTTGCTAGAATATAGTGAAAATACCTTTTGATCTTTTCACGTCTTTCAAAATGTAATTGCAAATATTTTGATAATTTATAAATTTGTAGTCATTTTTCAAACAAAAAAGCCAAATCTGCTGGTTCCAGATTCTAACATGGTATGTGATAGTAAACGATATTGGTTAAAGCAAAACCTTTGAAAAACCTTGGAGTCCAAAAGAATTGTGATTTTTAACGACATTTTTATACATTTAACCGAGAGCACCCTAATCCGGTTCCTGCGGGTAGTTTTTCACAAAACTGTGTCTCAGGGCTTCTTAATATTTAAAGACCTATTAATGTGTCGTACCCATTTAACGGGAAGAAACTCAGCTAACTGACAATACGAACCATTTTTACCGAAACAAAACACAAGTCTCACAAGAAGCGTCTAAATGAGCCCTGAGCGAAAAAATGCTAACGCACAGAACTCAAGGTAAAAATACCCTTATTACTTATCGTAACTGCACATACTAGATATCTGATTAAAGCTGAGATTCCACAGATTCTATAGGTATCAGTATCATCACTGAGCGATCAGAACTCGCGACAGGAGAAGCAAACACGTAGCTTTACGGAGCATTCACGGGAGATTGTCTCACCTTAGCTGTTATTCTGATCAAAAATCGTGTTCAATGGCATTAAAACGATAAAAAACGCAGCTGAAGGTTAATCCAATGTGTCTGTCACTTTGAAATGATTAATCCATCATTCCATTTTTATGTCAAAAACGGAGATTTCATATTAGTTGCTAATGAAAGCCACCAGAGTGTATCGCAGCTTCCGGTTCCGGGGTATTCTGGCTGCGCAGCACTCGTTCACCAATGGGTAATGTTTAGATGGATTTGAGGAACGTCCCCTCGATTCTATTGGCTCTAACGGTTAAAAAGAGATGTCAATCATCAAAATCGAACGAGGGGGGCCAGAGATATGGAAAATGCACCCAAATGACCCCAGAAGTGTTTTTGTTTTTGTAAACCTCTCTAAAAAAGTAAAATGTCACTTGTTTTGCATCAATCTTAATACAGGGTACTTATTATATGTTGTAGTTTGGATTCCTAAAGCTTTTATTCTACTATCCCATCATTCAAGGATGGTTTTCACTATAAGTCATGTTTTGTTTTGGACACTATAATTTAAAAATGTTTACTATGTTCAATCTAAATTTACTTTAAAATAAAAAAGAATTATATTGATTCTGACTTTTCTAAATCTAACTCACAGGTTTATCCTTGCTTTGAGAAAAAAGATTATTAATGTACCCCTTTTAGAAGTGAAGTTATAGTCATTTGTTCTGGGAATGTCATTTTCGAGCCTGAGACCTGGAAAACAGGCTCAGGGCTTAACAGGTTAATAGAAAAGCCAATTGATTGCTTTCTGTAAATTAAAAGGCAGATTAGTTGGTAATAAGGGTAATAATGATTTCCTTATCATCATCATCAGCAGCAAAAAACATATAAATCAGAGAAATACATCTGTACATCAACGAACTAGCAAATATTTTGACATTTTTACTTGAAAAATCACGCAAACCATTATCCCCAATCAGCTGTGGTGGATTAATGATCTCTTAATTGCCTTTATCATTATTCACTTCAGCACAGCTTCATTCTGTGTCATCTCACTTTGCATGTAACCTCTGTCTCTTGTTACTGTTTGTCATCTCCCGTCACCGGTCGTCTGTGCACTTGTCTCATTGACTACCTGTTGTCAAGGCAGCCCGAAACCCATCTCTCACTGCCTCCATCCCATCGCCTGACATCTGCCTTTGTTAGTCAACATCACGATGTGCTCCATCTTCAGCGCCGTGCCATTCATCACAGATCTCGCTAACAGTGCCAGCACCTGGGTTCTGGAGAGGAGAGTCTGTGAGGTGCCGTTCTGAGTCTTATTAGCGAGCTGTTGACTCTCTCTCTGAGCCTCGCTCACTCACTCTCTCCTAGTTGAGCCAAAACTGATCACCCCTGTCTGCTGCATCCTCACACACTTCCTCCTCTATAGCGCCTTCTTGTTTCTCACCCTCTCTTTTCGCTGGAGATCGCACCTGTCGGCCTAATCGTGATAGATAGTAGGAAGAAACATATTTGGCTTTGTAAAGAAGATTGCCTGTTTCTTTTCCAGCATTTATTCTCATTGTTTCTACTAGGGCTGCAGGATTTGGAAAACTGTGAATATTTTTGACATATATTGCAATTGCGATATTGGGATTTTCTCTGCGGCTTTACAATACTTAATTCAGAATGATATGTTCACATATTGTGCCAACTACTACGAGGATATTGCATGAGTGCATATATTTGATTAATATTGCAACGATAGTTTCTATTGTAGACATTTATCACAAGTCTCATATATTTCACTGTAACTTTCTGCCTACGGTTGAATTTCTCACAGTTTAAATGCACGCCAAGTTACTCAATGTTGTCAGACAGAAGGGTGTCACTTTGACCATCGTCAGGTGATTATCATATGGATCTTAGGTTTTGTTTCTCACTTTTTTAAAACTATTTTTCTTTTTGTATTACTTTTAATATAGTATATTTTAATATTGTTTGCTTATCTGTATTATTGTGTTGCATTGTTGGAGAAGCCTGTGACCTAAAATGTTCAACGACATAATTACTCTGTAGCTATGTCAGTTTGACAATAAAGAACCTTGAACCTAATAGCCAACATTTCAATAGCCCTAAAATGTAAATTCCCTAGCTGAGACCTTCCCCTTTCCTTTGTCTTTCTCCTGTATTACGTGCTTGCTGTTTTAAAAGGGTTTCTTTAGCACACATTGCTGCGGGGTTATCTGGCCATATTTATTAAATGACACAACTTTGGTTTAAACTTGTAGATTTTATTCTTTCCTTACCAGAAGGTGATTAAGTGTGGAGTTTCCATTCTCCGTTTTAATCCTCCAATATTTGTTTCTCTTCTTTCCTCCCGTCCTCATTCGTGCTTTCTTACCTCGCTCTTTCCGTGGGCCAGGTGGAGTACGATGGTCTGACAGGGCGTGTGGAGTTCAACAGCAAAGGGCAGAGGACCAACTACACCCTGCGGATCCTGGAGAAGCACAGAGGAGGCCACAAAGAGGTCAGGAGTCACCTATTATCATGCGGCAGAGGTTTTACGCCCCCAGGCTTTGGGTTAGCTACAGGTCACCCGTCTGAATCCATTGTGCCGGAGGCGCGGTTTAATACTGAGGACAGCCTCATCGCAGGCTCCCCTGATAGTAGCCAAACATTTGACTTTGTGAAGTTACTGTGATGTGTGGCACCTGTCGGCACTGCAGTTTAACCTGCCATCCGATGTGCGTCATGTTGGAGCTGCAGATACGTGACAACTGTTTTATCTGAAGGCTACTGAAATACATTCACTTCTTGCGTTTTAAAGCAGTTGTTTAGTATTTAAGTCTTATTAATAATAATAATAATAATGCATTACATTTTTTATTAGAGCGCTTTTACAGGTGCTCAAAGCGCTTTACAATTACACATTACACATATTAGACATGTAAGAGTCATTACTGCGGACTTTACCCACAGGAGCACATGCGGTAAAGTGTCTTGCCCAAGGACACAACGGCCTGACGCAGTGGCGGCCGAGGCGGGTTTCGAACTGGAGTTCACCAACGCCCCTTGATCTGATGATCAACGCTCTAACCACTGCGCCAAAAGTGTTTTTTTATGTTCTAGCTGACCCCATGCCAAGTGCTCTCTTTCTTGTTGTTTGTTTCTTGCATGTTGATTTGATGTTTTCTGATTTCAAAAGATACACAAATTTCATCATGGTTGGTTTATTTTCTTCCCGTGCCTACAAACTATGACATTCATTTGTAGGAAGCAGCGTTGGTAATCAGCCTCAAGCTCAGAACAGAGTGGTAGATATTTCTACATCTCTCCTCCTCTAATACTATGTACTATTTATATAGAGGCTTAATGGAGCTCGACCTTCTCGTGTTGTTATGACAGCGCTATTCTTCAGTAAGGAAATGTCCCTTAGTTGAAAGGATATTTTCTATTCTCGATCCTTTGTATACATTGTTATCGTACATATACATCAAGGTTCAGAACAGAGAATATCATTTGCATTGAGTTGCATTGGGAACAATAAACTATATTTATATCTACAGCCTTACAGAGAAACTGCTGCGCTGTGATCACATTGTGTTGTTATCTACTCCAAAAGGTCTGACCTAACTTGTATCAAAATGTTGTAACTACAGAGATTCTGAAAGAGGAGTTTTCTGTGCACTTCCATACAATCTGAGTTTTAAACATTTAAATACATTCGGTGTGTCTCACATTTTAAAGCCAATAGTTAAACCTGAAGCCTCCGGTGCAGAGCGGACTGGAGATACAGACGGGAGAGTTTGCATTAGCAGGGTGAAAGTTTTGACAGCAAACACGGTGGTGTGCAGTCTTTGATGTAAGCCGGACCCTGGAGCTTCTTTCCACCAAAAAAACCTCACTTGATTTTATTCTTTGTTTCACCACCACCACTGACACGGTGTCAGCCACTGCCAGTTACAAGCTCACTTAGGTTCACTTAAGTGCACACATATTATTTTAATAATGACTCATTTCCAGCTCAGCACCTGTCCTCTTTTTGTGACAAGATAACAAAGAACATAAACGGATAAAAGATTACACCGACAGTACCATTGTGATGATTCTGCTAGTTTCTGTGTTTAGTGCAGACTTCTCTGAAACTGGGTCTGACTGAGGCTCAAACATACGGATGCATGTCTCTGATGCTTTCTCTTTTCGCTGCTCTTTCACCAGTCACCCTAACACGAGGGTGGGGCGCCAGGCCTGTGATATAGATCCAGGATGTTCAAATGAGTAAGAAAGAGTAGATGTGCTTCCAGGCCCTTTTCAGGGTTTAACATTTTTATGGGAAAGACCAAATCATCAATATAAATCATCGTAGAGTATTTGTATGGAGGTAAACACGTCTTTAGATTAAAAACTACACATTTTGGGGACATAATTTGCTAATTTTCAGGTTCACATTTGTATTTAAAGCTTCTACTGTGACATGTTAACATGCTTTAATGTTCAAAAAGCTCTATATTCTTCTCTTGCTGCAGCACCTCTTCTGTCTGAAACCAGAGCCCAGTCTGCTCTGATTGGTTAGCTGGCCGGCTCTGTTGTGATTGGTCAACCTCTTAGACATGTCCTACCCCGTGGCTTATCACGTACAATGTGTCGGAGCGCTATCCATTAGCAGCGCGAGTGTGACATAGTGATGTCATTATGTTACAGAAGTAAACAAAGGAGTCTAATGGAGGTATTTCAGGCAGGCGGGAGTGCATGGGAGAGAAACTTTTGGATTGAAGCCTTTGCAGACCATTTACAAACCTATATAACACATGAATGTGAAAACAACAGTGGCAATGGTAAACATTAAAACATAGTGTAACAATAACCCAATTAATGAAGAGGCATAATAGCCACCTACTCGTACCAGACCAATTAAGGCTCTAGCAGCAAACCACCACGTGTACTGACAAGAATGTGTTTTCTTGCTCAAGGCTTCGACCTTTCATTTGTTAAAGGAAAATAAATCCTTTTCATTACATTTCCTGGACCAGATCTCCCCTGTCTGTCTGTGCATCTATTTGATGTACTAGTTACATGCCACAACGCATTTGTTAAGGGTAGTTGGTCAACGTGGGGTACCAAAATATAATGTCGGCAGACCCAACCAACGAGGTGTGAAGAACAATTTCGGTGGCAATATTCTGTCTCCGCAGACTCCTCCAGTGAGCATTAGAAAGAAAGTTGATGGAAGATAGATATCAAAATGCATTTCAAAGTCAAGATTAAATGAGGCATAAGTATACACATCACTGCAGATTCAGGCTGAGGGAATTACGCCGCGGTTCATTGACTGGAGGAAACACTTTCCCTTCACCTTCCCTTAATACTTTTTGCAGGGTTCTGCTATAGGCCAACTGCCTCCCATGCTAACACTAAATAGCACCCGATAACCGTACTTACAGCCAGACTTAAGAGTTTTAGGTAGTGGTAATTACCATTTTAACTCTGCCCACCTCTTTGCACAGCAGCATCTACACTGTAGACAACGCGGTGAGGGCTGACAGGGAAAAGACCACTCTTAAATGTCAGGACAGGATAAAGAGTGTAAAAGAAAAACTGTGATTCTGTCTGAGGAGTCATTACCTCCCGTCTGACCTATTGAAAAATGTACAGCAATATCTCCTAAAGACGTGTCCCTGAGCTGCGGTTCCACCCCGACACACCGGTTAGGTCGTAATCACACACTTATGTACCTTAGCGACTTTACTGTCTCCATAAAACGGAAATATGTGAGCTGTTTTTTTATGCAATTTAAGAAAGGTGTTAGTAGGATAATAGACATGGCAATGAAACTCCCGTTCATGAATGCTTTTTATATTTTGCCATCTCCTCCCAGATCATTGCTCTGCCTGTGATAGTAGGGATTTTCTTTTGTGCATGGTACTAGTACAGTATGACTCCAATGGGGGGAATTAAGTCAATATGCATATACAGTATGCAACGATATGGATACAAAAGCATTGAATAAAATATACAACATTCAAAGGTCCTTGTAAAAAAGACTAATAGTGCTAAGGTCTACTGAAATACTTATTTTCTTCACATGGTGTGTACTACAGTAACAGGGTTGCAGTTTAGTTAGAGCTAAAAGAGGACATATTAAACACATTTTCAGGTTCATATTTGTATTCTCTCCCTCTACTGTGAACTGTTTAAATGCTTTAATGTTAAAAAATGCCTTTACTTTTCTCATACTGCCTGAGCTGCAGCCCCTCTTTTCACCCTCTGTCTGAAACCAGAGCCCAGTCTGCTCTGATTGGTTAGCTGGCCGGCTCTGTTGTGATTGGTCAACCGCTGAGATTTTGTCCCACCCCTTAGCCGATCACGTACAATGAGTTGGAGCGCTAGCTAATAGAAGCGCAAGAGTTACATAGTGATGTCATTGTGTTACCAAAGTAAACAAAGGAGTCCAATCGAGGTGTTTCAAGCAGGGGGGGGGGGCTTGGGATTTTAGCCTTTGCACACCATTTACATCACAAAAACCCATATAACATACTTTAGGAAAGGGAAAACCCCCAAAAAGCATTTTAGGGCCCCTTTAATGCCACAGTATTTGTCCGACTTCAGCCATGGATTTCCTCTTGCTTGCTCTGCTAGATCGGGATCTGGTACTCCAACAACACCCTGGCAATGAACTCCACCAGTCTGGACATCAATGTTTCGGAGACGCTGGCCAACAAGACACTCATCGTCACCACCATAATGGTACGTTAGCCCCTGCCCCCGTGCTGCTGAGGTCATGGATGTTGTTGTGCCGCAGCTCAAGCTGTTTTGTGCTAATTTTGCTGTCACTGTAGCTGTCATAGAAGCTGACAGAGCACTGAGAGAAATGTGTTACTGAATTCAAACCGCCAGAACATTGGACCTCTCATAGTCTCCGAACACTTCGAGGGTGTCTCTGTCAGGTTTCCATATGAGTAATGTCACATCAGCAAATCAATAAATCCCTCACACGATGCTGCTCCATCTTCCCCACGTCGGCATGGATGTATATTAAAAACCCTTACATTTAATCCTCTGCAGCGTTTTGCTCAAATAAAACATTAAATATGCTTTGTTGACATGACTGTTGACGTAACAATAATGACAAAGCTTGATTACTTGCTATTATTATACTTTTTTAGGAAAATTAGGTAAATAACAAATCATATGGCAACGAATAATCCTACATTCCTTTAAAACATACACAAAACATATATCTATTTTGGTTATACAATGCGAACAAGAGAGCTATTTCACTGACTTGGTTTGTGCCCATGTGTCCTCGGGGGGTTCTGCTTATGTCCTAGCCTTCTGAAATAACACTTGAAATACAATCAGAAATGTTACTGAAAGCTTGCAGACCTTTTAAAGTGATTGTTCAGCTCGGAAGATATCCTGTCTTTCAGACCAAGGTATTGCTTAAGCACTAATAACATCTAAATCCTACTTTTCCCATAATGCAACTGTTTATAATCCTTTTGTTTAGACTCTTCCTGACTGGTTTAACCAATGTCTTTGTACATACATATAACTTAATTTGAGTAATGACTCAAAATGCTTTGGACAGAGTTACATATGGAAACATAATCAAATCAAAAGCATGAACAATACAACTTGTGCTTCCTAATCCTAATGCAATCGTTCTCTATTTGGAGAATTTTAATTATTACATTACATTTTCTGACCGAGATCGATAGCACTCTGGTAAATAGTCAGTTTGCTTATTTCAAAGAATAAACTGTATGGATTTAAATAAAACCGACAACATGTTCATTAGTGATGTTTAAAGGTGGATTTTAACATCTGTGTAGCGGCCAAAATCCTATAGAACTAAAACAGCCGCTGAGGCACTAGTTAGCGGATCTTACGCAGGGCAGTGATCATCCAAGTCCAGACAAGAACCTCCATTTGTGCATTTTATTCCAATATAAAAGTACAATGAACAGGTTTCCTATATCTCGTTCCTTAAGCCGTTCCTATGGCTTTCCTTTGTGTGGCTTGAAACACCCTGGTAAAAAACCGTTTGCCTACTGGTGCTCTGTTCCCACCTCCACCTGTCTCCAATATATACAATTACACCAGGTGCCCAAACATGCCTTCAAAATAAAAGCATAGAAACTACTTTAACTTATGACACTAACTAAGAATACATTTACAATAAACACTATAAACAGCAATAAAATAAATATTAAACTATTACATAATATAAAGAGATATATAGCTCCAACAATCTGATAGAGCCAGGGTACACCTTGTTTCCAGACTAAGTAAGAGAGTGGTATTGATCTCCTCATCCCTCTCTACTTGAGAGCCATTTCCCCAAAATGTCCAACTATCTATTATTTACACAGTTGTTTTTGTTATAATTGAATTCGCTTTGAAACATTGAGTCTTACATTTGAGTCAGTAATCTTTGCTCAAATTCGATACTGTTAGTTTTGGATTGGATCGCCTTGTGTTTTTCCCCTTGCTTAGGAGAACCCATATGTGATGCGCAGAGAGAACTACCAGGACTTCCAGGGCAACGACCAGTACGAGGGCTTCTGTGTGGACATGCTGAAGGAGCTGGCAGACATCTTGAAATTCTCCTTCAGAATCAAGCTGGTGGACGACGGGCTGTACGGGGCGCCAGAGCCCAACGGCTCTTGGACTGGCATGGTTGGAGAGCTGATCAACAGGGTGGGCACACTCTCCCTCTCCCTCTCTTTCCGTTTCACATACTCACAGCAACATGCTCAAATGTTCTAACCAGTATCTCTAGCAACAGAAACGTATGCTCGACACACACACCCACACACTCACGCTGTAGCCCCAAACCACAACTCTGCTGTAACTTCACATGTCTCAAATTGCCCTCGGAGGGGAGCAAGACTCTTATCTAGGACAAAAGCTGACTCGATAATTCCTCAAAAGAGAGTGGTTGCGTTGCCTAAAATGTGTCTGCACCATCTTTTCCTCACACTATCCCCCTCCTTGCTTCCCGGTCCAAACATAGTGCGCCTCAGACAGACACTGTAGTGGAAGCAGGCTAATGAGAGCCCCTCTCTGCTTAATTACCATACGGTATACTTCAATTACCAGACTGTGGTCCCTGTGTGGGGGCTGCCACACTGGTGCTCCCCCGGCTCTCCACGCTCCTCTCCCTCGTGCCCTACCCACTGCCTGATCACTCAGCTCTAATTAGCGGCCCATGTTCATCAATTAGCTTTTAATGGAAGAGATGGAGGGGAGGCAGCGCGACCAGAGACCTCATACAGGTGCACAGCCCGGCCACCTAGTGCGTACTCGCAATTAGCCTATTTGAGCGTAATGTGTGAGTGTCTGTGCCAGAGGGGGAGTGCACGCCTCGATGTTTTTCCAAATGTGTTTTCAAGTGCCGCAGTCAAACATTTCATTTTTCATTCTGGAAATCAACATTTGAAAACTACCAAACAATGAGTTTATGTTCGGCATCGCCTTAAGTCCTACGGGGCGAATAGAAACAAAGTCAAGCTGCTCCACCAAATTGAAATCCGCTCAAGGATTGTATCGGTCAATCTCTTTTGAAACTCCATGAATCAGCTCACCATAGTAACATAAGAAAGGCCGTCAAGCATCATTGTCATTGTGACCTCAACTCTGTCAGGAACAGCTGGTATCAAATGGTTACCATCCAATCAGACACGCAGGTTTCCAGGATTTAAAAAGGTTATACAGAAGCACTCTTTTTTGCACTAGTCAATCCTAAAAATGAAATGTGGAGCTTATTTTCAGATTGAAGGGTTTTGAATGTATATACTGTGTTCAGTGTAATGTTATGTTCAATATATTTGTCCTTGTTTGATGTTCAAATGGAGCTGCAGCTCTCATGTTTCAGTGCAGCGTCGAGTGTCTTTCTATTTGTACGCCGGTATCTGCCCACTTCTCCCTGACTCTCCACCACTGCCTCTCTCTTTCCCTCTCCTCCTCTACTATCTTCACCACCTCTCTATCTTTGTCAATCCTCCAGAAAGCAGACCTGGCCGTAGCGGGCTTCACCATCACATCAGAAAGAGAGAAAGTTATCGACTTCTCTAAGCCGTTCATGACCCTGGGGATCAGCATCTTGTACCGAGCTCAACTGGTGAGGGTGTTATCTGGGTCTGCAGGGGGATACTCTCTCCAGATCCTGTGTTAGATCCCATCTCCTCTGTTTGTGCTGCTCTTAAGCCGACAGGGAGATACTGTACACTTGCTTTAGGATCCTTATGAAATCAGACTGAATCTTACATAACAGTTGATCCCATCGTTGAAGTCGAGGATTGTGTAGCGTGCGCTGTGTCCACTGTGAAATGTATAGGTGTAATTTAAATTGCTCAATAAGTCAGTGCTCCGTAGCTCCGTACCAGTGGCAGCTTTGCACTGCTAACGAGCTTCTGGGTCCAAGCCAAGTGTTCTTCAGCAGAAGGCATTGTGAAACGGAGCGTTTATGGATTGCAGCATTAGCGTTTCAAAGCACTGCAGACTCACTATCGGCGTGCAGTGAAGGACACTGCCCTCCTGTGGTGCAGAGGAGACACTCAGTGAGAGACATGACACCTCGTTTTTTAACACACTGTACCTTCCTGTCTCTTCTGCTCCATCCATCTCTCCACTTCACTTTGTTTCTCTTCCCTCCGTGCACCAGGGTCGGAAGCCGGGTTACTTCTCCTTCCTCGACCCCTTCTCTCCGGCCGTGTGGCTCTTCATGCTGCTCGCCTACCTGGCTGTCAGCTGTGTGCTCTTCCTGGCTGCAAGGTCAATACATTTCCTCACACAGTCTGTCGGCGTTTGTCATGTCGAACACGAGTTGCCTGTCAGATATCCTCATGTCCTCCCGAACACAACCTCCCGCAGACAGACTGACAGCGATCGAATGACTGATTGGTGCTGGCTTGAATGATCTGAGGGAGGTGCATTCCTGTACTGCGGTTTGACCTCAAGGCCGTTCAACCTGTATTCCCCTCTGTGTTTCTCCACCAGGCTGAGCCCCTATGAGTGGTACAACCCTCACCCGTGTCTCAGAGAGCGCAGGGACGTGTTGGAGAACCAGTACACGCTGGGGAACAGCCTGTGGTTCCCCATCGGAGGCTTCATGCAGCAGGGGTCAGAGATAATGCCCAGAGCGCTGTCCACCAGATGTGTCAGTGGGGTGTGGTGAGTTACACAGTCCATACATGTTATTGCTGTGGTCTATTACGGTGAAAATATATAGGTAATCCTGAACAAGTCCCTCCCACTTCCAAAAAGTGCTAAACTCATATGTTTCAGTACAAAGTATCCAAATGCTGCTTTGACAATGAATTGGTACAGATTTTTGACAATGAGAGCACCCTGAGGAATAGTCCGATAGTTATGGTATATGTGAAACTGAGAAAACAGAGAATAAATCTAAGTAAGGTTTAAAAAACGAAACACTTTGAGTCAACAAAATCTGTTTCACATTCATTGTCTTTGGAGCGGCTCCAGACCTAATACTACTCACAAGTTTGACAATTAATTCAATGGTTAATGGGTTTGAGAGAGAGCGGCTCATGCGCTCAAATATTGATTTAACCAACTTAGACCATGGATATATTATATTACATTGGAGTTATTCGTTTCAGAGTTTCCTCTGAAGTTTGTCTGCCGACCAGTTTAAAATCCCTGTTTTTGCTTATTTTTACTTTAATTAGATGTTTGAGATTCAATCTGCAGAGTTTTAACATTCAAGCGTCAAAGGTGTAAGCGCTTCTCGTAGCCTTTTAAAACATGTATTTATGAGCAAAGGGTTACAGAAGAGCAACCGATTTCTGAAATGTGAAAATAGTTAAGATAAATAATAAATACTATAATTTAAAAAATTGTAATAAAATACAATAAAATCCGTTCAAATAATAAAACGACTAATAGACCAAATTACCAAATTAAATAATTAGAAGCGGGCAGTAAATACCGATAACGACATGAAGTCCAATGTCATGATCTTTAACCTACTTTTGATTATTATAGGAAGATCAGCCATTTTACAGATACTTGGTAAACTGTTACTGTCCACACTAGATTCCTAATTTCTCTTCATCGTTGTGTTTAAAGCAATCCACTGGTTCTTCATCAGAAACTGCATTTTTCCTTGAGGATGCATTTTCCCTTCTCTTCTCCTTAGCACATCCGCTGTGTGAGATGATGACATTTAGATTTTAAAGTTTAACAGGATAAAGCTGAAATATCGCTCATGCAGTGAATTTCAGTCCCTGAGCACCGGGCACACGAAACAGAATGCTACACTCACAGAAACACCACAGTAGCCTGATGATAGTCCTGTGGCAACAGCAGGACCGACCGACACACACACACACACACACACACACACACACACACACACACACACACACACACACACACACACACACACACACACACACACACACACACACACACACACACACACACACACACACACACACACACACACACACACACACACACACACACACACACACACACACACACTGTACAGGATAACATTATCGCTCAGAGCTAAGGAGATAAAGGGTAGAGGAAGACAGGAAGAGCAAATTACACTGAGTTGAGCAAGATATGGGATATGGGATAGGGGAACATTATTAAGTAAAGGGAATACATAATTTTCTTTTAGAACAAAGTTTGAAGACATGCAAGAAAGGTCAGAAGAGAGTCCCATTCAAGAAGTGTTGGAGTATTTTGTCCTGTTTTAGTCTACAGTATGTAAGTCCTATAAACCTGACACCATTTCTTACTTACACTTAAAGGTGGGGTAGGTCATTTTGAGAAACCGGCTCGAGTGCGCTAGAATTTGAAAATACACAGCCCGAACAAATCTGCCACTTCCTCACAGAGCCCCTCCTCCAACACACAGGAACGCGCACATGACCAATGAGGGCACGAGATAAGTTTGTGCCCCGATGGAAGGCTGACAGGCAGGTAGGCCATCCAGTTACTTTAGCCGGGCCAAGGCAGATGATTGGTCGTGCTTTTTACAGCGCCACGGCTTCCACAGATGACATTTCATTATGGATTTTTTGTCAAAGCATTCAGATATTCATTGCTATCGGGATGTTAAGAGCATTCCATGGAATATAACAACAAGTGTATCTCGAGCCGGTTTCTCAAACTTACCTACCCCACCTTTAAAGTGAGTTGATATGATTATAAACACGGTGAAAACATTTATTTTGGGAATGTTTGAAAAGTCCTTGTATTTATTGGCCATTGTTGGCTGTGCTTCCAACAAGCAGGATTGATTAATAGTAATCTTCTTTTATTACTATTAATTATTTGAATGTGATAAAATGTCAGACATTCCCCCGAGGAGAATTTGATGATATATATGATTTGTTTTGACCCAGAAAGTCTATATATCTCACAATTCAAGATTGCGAGTCAAATTAAGAAAAAAATCTGCAGCTCTGTTTCCAAAAATGTCACCATAATTAATATTGTCAGAACCGTTTCTATTATTAAAGGGAAAAGGATAAGAATACTGCTGATTAACAGTTAAGTTTGACGATTTTAGAATCAGAATCAGAAAGCTTGGAAAGCATTGTTCCTTAAGCGTTACAAGAGCAAAGTAGCAGTGCAGATAATAGGCAAACATTAAAAGAGTAGACCTATATTATAAAAAAAAGTGGCAAGCACATAATAAAACTAAATAAGTATGTGGTAAAACATAAAAGACGGAGTGCACATGTAAAATGAATAGGAGCCATTATGACATTGTAAAAATCAATCAATCAATCAATCAATCAATCAATCAATCAATCAATCAATCAATCAATCAATCAATCAATGTTTATTTATATAGCCCAGTATCACAAATGTTACATTTGTCTCAGTGGTCTTCACAGTTTATACAGAATATCAGTATGACAATACGACACCCTCTGTCCTTAGACCCTCACATCGTACAAGGAAAAACTTCCAAAGAAAACCCAGTTTAAAGGGAAAAATGGGAGAAACCTCAGGGAGAGCAACAGAGGAGGGATCCCTCTCCCAGGACGGACAGACGTGCAATAGATTCCGTGTGTAAATTGAAAAGATAATACATTTGCAACATAGGTAGTCCAAATGTTTGGAAATGCATGTGTGTATAATAGGAAGATGAATCCACGAGGATATCCATCCAGGACCACAGCCACGACTCAAGATCCAGCGCTCGCGATCCAGGACACAGGACCGCAGGATCATCCATGACTCCGGATCCCAGCGTATATAGACACCAAAAAGAAAGACATTTGGGGAAGCTGGGTTAATCGGAACATGAGAGTACACGGGTATAGACAGAGAGAAGGAAGAAGTAAGATGTCCCCTGACAAACTAAGCCTATATCAGCAAAACTAGGGGCTGAATCTAATCAGCCCTAACTATAAGCTTTATCAAAAAGGAAGGTCTTAAGCGCACTCTTAAAAACGGATAGGGTGTCTGCCGCCCGAACACAAACTGGAAGCTGATTCCACAAATGTGGAGCTTGATAAGAAAAGGCTTTGGCTCCCATTGTACTTTTAGAGATTCTAGGAACAACCAACAACCCTGCATTCTTGGAACGCAATGCCCTAGTAGGACAGTAGGGTATAATGAGTTCTTTAAGGTAAGATGGCGCCTGCCCATTAAGGGCTTTGTAGGCGAGAAGAAGAATTTTAAATTCTATCCTGTGTTCTATAGGGAGCCAGTGTAAGGCAGCCAGAACAGGAGTAATGTGGTCCCTTTTCCTAACTCAGGTTAGTACACGAGCCGCAGCATTTTGAATCAGCTGAAGCGACATGACTGACTTCTTGGTACTCCCTGATAATAAAGAGTTACAATAATCCAGCCTAGAAGTAACAAATGCATGGACTAGTTTCTCTGCATCGTTTTGAGGCAAGATATGCCTGATTTTTGCAATGTTACGTAGATGGAAGTAGGCGGTCCTTGAAATTGATTTTATGTGGGCGTTAAAGGATAAATCCTGATCAAATATAACACCAAGATTCCTTACAGTCTCACTGGAGGCCAAATTAATGCCATCCATAGTTAGTATATCTTTAGATAATTTGTTTCGTAGATTCTTCGGGCCAAGTACAATAACTTCAGTTTTGGTCGTGTTTAACATCAAAAAGTTTAAGGTCATCCACATTTTTAAGTCCTTAAGGCAGTCTTGAATTTTATTTAGATGATTAATTTCATCAGGCTTGATTGATAAATATAGTTGAGTATCATCCGCATAACAATGAAAGTTTACAGAATGATTCCTTATAATATTGCCTAACGGAAGCATATATAATGCGAACAAAATAGGTCCGAGCACTGAGCCCTGTGGCACTCCATGGCTAACTTTGGTTTGCGTGGAAGATTCATCGTTAACACGTACAAACTGAGAGCGTTCAGATAGATAGGACCTAAATCAGCCTAAAGCAGTTCCCTGTATGCCAACTAAGTGCTCTAGTCTTTGCAATAGGATATCATGGTCGATAGTATCAAATGCAGCACTGAGATCGAGCAAAACAAGAATAGAGACAAGTCCCTTGTCTGAGGCTATTAGAATATCATTTGTGACTTTAACCAGAGCTGTCTCTGTGCTATGATGTGTTCTAAAGCCAGACTGAAAATCTTCAAATAAATCATTGTTTTTTAAGTCATCACACAACTGTTTTGCGACCGCTTTCTCAAGAAAGAGGAACGGAAGATTAGAAATAGGTCTATAGTTGGCTAAAACCTCTGGATCGAGGTTGTGCTTTTTAAGAAGCGGTTTTATCACTGCTACTTTGAATGATTGTGGAACATAGCCTGATAATAAAGACATATTCATAATATTTAATAAAGAAGTGCTAATTAATGGAAAAACTTCCTTCAACAGCTTAGTTGGAATTGGGTCTAACATGCTCGTTGATGGTTTAGAAGAGAGAATCATTGAATTTAATTGTTCAAGGTTAATGGCTGAAAAGCATTCTAGTTTACTATCTAGTGTAATATTAGAACTTACGTTTCCGGGAGCTGTTGATAACACTATACTGGTCAAAGGCAAGAGGTCATTAATTTTGTTTCTAAGAGTAACAATGTTATCGTTAAAAAAGCACATAAAATCATTACTACTGAGTGCTATGGGAATAGAAGGCTCAATCGAGCTGTGGCTCTCTGTCAGCCTGGCTACAGTGCTGAAAAGAAATCTTGCATTATTCTTATTCTCATCTATTAATGAAGAGTAGTAGGCTGCTCTTGCTTTACGCAGTGCTTTCTTATATTCATTGAGAGTAATATGCCAAATTAAACGAGATTCTTCAAGTTTAGTGGAACGCCATATCCTTTCAAGTTGTCTAGACTTTTGCTTTATTTTGCGGGTTTCGGCATTATGCCATGGAGCTAATCTATGTTGTTTTATTTTCTTCTTTTTCAAAGGAGCAACAGAGTCTAATTTTATTCGCAGCGCATCTATAGCACTATCAACAACATGATCAATTTGGGGTGGTGTACATTTTGTATACGTTTCCTCCCCTACATGCAGACATGCTATCGAGTTAAGTATTGGAAAAAAAAAGTCTTCTTCACGTCTCTTCTAAATAGTTAAAATAGAGTGTATATTGCAATTAAACCTGAAGGAAACTGTTTTGCCATATAAGTGTCGTACTCATTGTCCATCCATGCTAACCTTATCTCCATGTGTCCTCCCCTGTCTGCCCTGACAGGTGGGCGTTCACCCTGATCATCATCTCCTCCTACACGGCCAACCTGGCGGCCTTCCTCACCGTCCAGAGGATGGAGGTCCCCATCGAGTCTCCGGACGACCTGGCCGACCAGACCAACATCGAGTACGGCACCATCCACGGAGGGAGCACCATGACCTTCTTCATGGTACGACCCACTCGTGGAATATGTCTGGGGTTTTTGAGTGAACATGTGTGTGACTGTGTGTGTGTGTGTGTTTCTTTAAAGGTCACCTATTATGCAAAATCCACTTGTTCACGTCTCTTCAACATGTGTCCCCTCTTCTTCATGTCTCTTCTACATCAACATGTGTCCCCTCTTCTTCATGTCTCTTCTACATCAACATGTGTCCCCTCTTCTTCATGTCTCTTCTACATCAACATGTGTCCCCTCTTCTCCATGTCTCTTCCACATCAACATGTGTCCCTTCTTCTTCTTCACGTCTCTTCTCCATCAACATGTGTCCCCTCTTCTTCATGTCTCTTCTACATCAACATGTGTCCCCTCTTCTTCATGTCTCTTCTACATCAACATGTGTCCCCTCTTCTTCATGTCTCTTCTACATCAACATGTGTCCCCTCGTCTTCACGTCTCTTCTTCATCAACATGTGTCCCCTCTTCTTCATGTCTCTTCTACATCAACATGTGTCCCCTCTTCTTCATGTCTCTTCTACATCAACATGTGTCCCCTCTTCTTCATGTCTCTTCTACATCAACATGTGTCCCCTCTTCTCCATGTCTCTTCTACATCAACATGTGTCCCCTCTTCTTCATGTCTCTTCCACATCAACATGTGTCCCCTCTTCTTCATGTCTCTTCTACATCAACATGTGTCCCCTCGTCTTCATGTCTCTTCTACATCAACATGTGTCCCCTCGTCTTCATGTCTCTTCTACATCAACATGTGTCCCCTCGTCTTCATGTCTCTTCTACATCAACATGTGTCCCCTCGTCTTCATGTCTCTTCCACATCAACATGTGTCCCCTCTTCTTCATGTCTCTTCCTCATCAACATGTGTCCCCTCTTCTTCATGTCTCTTCCACATCAACATGTGTCCCCTCTTCTTCATGTCTCTTCCACATCAACATGTGTCCCCTCTTCTTCATGTCTCTTCTACATCAACATGTGTCCCCTCTTCTTCACGTCTCTTCTACATCAACATGTGTCCCCTCTTCTTCACGTCTCTTCTACATCAACATGTGTCCCCTCTTCTTCACGTCTCTTCTACATCAACATGTGTCCCCTCTTCTTCACGTCTCTTCTACATCAACATGTGTCCCCTCTTCTTCACGTCTCTTCTACATCAACATGTGTCCCCTCTTCTTCACGTCTCTTCTACATCAACATGTGTCCCCTCTTCTTCACGTCTCTTCTACATCAACATGTGTCCCCTCTTCTTCACGTCTCTTCTACATCAACATGTGTCCCCTCTTCTTCACGTCTCTTCTACATCAACATGTGTCCCCTCTTCTTCACGTCTCTTCTACATCAACATGTGTCCCCTCTTCTTCACGTCTCTTCTACATCAACATGTGTCCCCTCTTCTTCACGTCTCTTCTACATCAACATGTGTCCCCTCTTCTTCATGTCTCTTCTACATCAACATGTGTCCCCTCTTCTTCATGTCTCTTCTACACCAACATGTGTCCCCTCTTCTTCATGTCTCTTCTACATCAACATGTGTCCCCTCTTCTCCATGTCTCTTCTACATCAACATGTGTCCCCTCTTCTCCATGTCTCTTCTACATCAACATGTGTCCCCTCTTCTTCATGTCTCTTCTACACCAACATGTGTCCCCTCTTCTTCATGTCTCTTCTACATCAACATGTGTCCCCTCTTCTTCATGTCTCTTCTACATCAACATGTGTCCCCTCTTCTTCATGTCTCTTCTACACCAACATGTGTCCCCTCTTCTTCATGTCTCTTCTACATCAACATGTGTCCCCTCTTCTCCATGTCTCTTCTACATCAACATGTGTCCCCTCTTCTTCATGTCTCTTCTACATCAACATGTGTCCCCTCTTCTCCATGTCTCTTCTACATCAACATGTGTCCCCTCTTCTCCATGTCTCTTCTACATCAACATGTGTCCCCTCTGTGGAAAGAGACTCTGAAAGTTTCAGGAACAAAGATTCTCTCTCTTTTTGATCCATTTCTATAAAAACCTGTCTGAAAATGAGCTGATCAGATTTTGGCCACTTTGTGATGTCATAACGATGTGTTGTCTTGTGTAACCATTAGCCAATCAGCAACCAAGGTAACCCCCCCCCCCCCCCTTATCACCTGAATCTCCTCTAGAGCACCATTGAGTTCTTTGTAACCAAACCTCTCTCAGAGGGGCGTGGGGAGGGGCTCCTTATTTTCATCTAAAGTAACAGACAGAGAATCAGCACTTTGGAAACAGGGCTGAAACAGAGGGGATTATGGGTAATTGGAGCCAAACACTTCAGAGACATGTTCTGTCTCTGAGAGCTGTAACATATGGATGAAAAACAGCATAATCGGGACCTTTAAGTGATGTTGATTTGATGGCAGTGGGAGGTCGGCAGTCTAATTTGACATTTTCCTGAATATCCTTCAACGCTGTAAATGTTTCATGAGGTTTTTGGGTTTGTTTGTGCACGTGTGATTTAGTGGACTGTTGTTTGTTCTTATTGCTGTGCCCATAGTGAGTCCTCACACGCTACTATATCTCTGTTGTTTTCTTTATGGCTGTTTGTGATTGTGTTAAGTGGCTGCCTGCCGGTGTTTGCTCATGAGAGCGCTTCCAGCCTCTGTGTTTGTCAAAGTGGGGGTGTGTGTGTGTGTGTGTGTGTGTGTGTGTTTTGTCTTTGTGTGACGGTGTGTTTGCATGTGGGAGTGAGTGTAGGTGAGTATATGGAAACACTGTATTTGTTTATTTGTGTGCATGCATGGGAAATGGCTGCATGCCAAATTGTGAGTGTTTTTGCTTTACCTTCTCCTGGTGTCCGTCCACACGGAGGACATAAGAAAGAGTGCTCTGTGTTCCTCCTGTACATAAGCCAAGTTTAGTGCTGCAGTACGTCACCCCACTCAAAGCCTAATCCACACATACACACCTCGCATTATCACCCTCACATGCAGCCTTGTCGACTCTCTTCCTTTCTTCTCACACACATGCAACCTGTAATTGTTCACTTTAAACACTTAATCCTGTTTTAGAGCTTTCCATATTCGCTAAACCCCCTCCTGATTTACCTCCACCTGTATGAAAGATGATGCATCAGCTACGCCACGTGCGAATGATCTGTAGCCTTGATTCACCTCGCTATTTCCCCCTTCTCCTCTCCTCCTTCCTCTTTGCCATCCTTCACCCACTGTTCTACCTCAATAACCCTCCCCGTTTAGATGCATCTCTCTTTCTCTTATCATAATGAATAATAATACATTACATTTATAAAGCGCTTTTCCTGGTGCTCAAAGCGCTTACAAGCAAGTAAAACAAAATAACAACAAAAGTAGAAAGTGCTACGCTAGGAGGAATAAGGGCAAGGGGTTAGTGGATTAGGAGTTGAAGGCAAGAGTGAAAAGGTGAGTGTTGGCGGATCTGACGTGGCTGGGGAGGGGGTTCCAGAGTGAGGGGGAGGCTGCTGCGAAGGCCTGTCACCCCAGGTCCGGAGCTTTGTCCTTTGAGCTTATATCTTCCCTCTTTCATTCTTATCGATTTAACTTCTGCTTCAAAGACGAATGAACGTGTAAGAAGTACACATATCTGACATCAGTATTTCATTCTGGTTTGTTGTGCTCCTCTGCAGAACTCCCGGTACCAGACCTACCAGCGGATGTGGAACTACATGAACTCCAAGCAGCCCAGTGTGTTTGTGAAAAGCACCGAGGAGGGCATCGCCCGCGTGGTCAACTCAAAATACGCCTTCCTGATGGAGAGCACCATGAACGAGTACCACCGCGGCCTCAACTGCAACCTCACTAAGATCGGAGGCCTGCTGGATACCAAGGGCTACGGCATCGGCATGCCACTGGGTAATAACACATCTTTAAAACATACATGCCTGTAGGTAGCAGCCCATAATGTAAATAACTACCCAGTAAAACATCAAACTTAACTGAAAATACCACTACATAAATGTTAGAATACTCCATTTCAAGTTTAAAAAATAGTCTCGTGTTCAAATTCTCTGTAAAAGTACAGAGGTATCTTCAGCAAAATGTAGTTGTAATATAAAAAGTTAAAACGACTCATTCTGCAGAAACATATGTTATATATATATATAATGTTTTAGGGTTCTTCTTACGGTCATTCAAAACCTGGGAAAGTCATGGAAATTCAACTTGCTGATTCCAGGCCCTGGAAAAGTCATGGAAATGTAACTAAAGTTGCATCAAATATAATTTATATTTTAACTAATCGCCGAAATAGTAATACTATAATGATAATAAATACTGTATCGAACAGTTCATAAGCGTGCTCACTAGCGCCCCCCCCATTCAAAGGTCAAAAGGTCCGGTTTATTTCATTTTAAGGATGCGCACCAAGCATCTCCAGGTGCTCCTTTGAGAACCAGGGCAAAAGGTGATGTGCACCCCGCCCTGCCTATAGTAATGAACCGTAAAATGGCTTTTAACTGACGAGGTATTTTGCTGGTGAGATATTTGAGTTGCTTTAGCCTGTAGAAGCTAGTAAGCCTACTATTTGATTTGTTTTAGGCACAACATGTTGCAGACCTTATTTTCCTGTTCCATGTTAAAATAAACCCTTTCCAGTGGTCCGCTGAGAAACAGTAATGTTTTTGGTCATGTAAAATTAGGTAAAGGTCGTGGAGAGGTCATTGAAAATCATTGGTGAAAAAGTGGATGAACCCTGATACGTGACACTAGTATCAGTGACACTCTGTATCAGACAATAAAATAACACACTGCTCAGATCTAAAGCTTTATTAAAATCAGACATGACTCAGCAAACTCTTGATGCACTGTTACACAACTTACCTACAGACCTTATTGGTCCAAACAAAGACATTGCAGTAGACAAGCAGTGCAGTACCAGGGATGTAAACGTATATCTATGCCTGTTGTGACCAGTCCGTCAGTGGCTCAGTCAGTACGGGCTTGGACTGTGAGCCGTAGGGTCGCCGGTTCAAGTCCCTGAACAGAGCTAAATATGGAGTGTGGACTTCTACTTGGAGAGGTCCCAGTTCACCTCCTGCCCTGCCGTGGTGCCCTTGAGCAAGGCACCGGACACCCCCCTTCCCCCCCACTCACATTGCTCCCCGGGCGCTGTGCACCAGGGCTGCAGTCGAATAGTCCAAAAATCAGTTCTAACCCTATCGTCTATTCCTTGACCTCTGAGTGAAACGTCACGGGGTTAAGGGATAGTGGATAGGAGAATTCAAAAGGACTTAGGAGAAGAGACTGCGGTACTTTGGAGAATCCGAATGCACTTTACCTGAGCAAATTGGATGCTGCGTATCACAGTGCTCTGAGATTTGTCACAAATTGTAAAGCGCTTACTCATCACTGTACACTGTATGCCAAGGCAGGTTTACCATCTCTCTCTGTACGGAGGCTCAGTCACTGGTACACTTTTATCTATAAAGCTTTGTTGGGTAAACTCCCGTATTATATCTGCTCTCTGATAACACAGAGAGTTGCAAGCAGCTATTGTCTGAGGTCACATGATGTGGTCTTGTTAGATGTGCCAAGAGCAAGGACTGTCTCAGGTAAGACAGCTTGTATGTGCGCAGCTCCACTTGCTTGGAACAATCTTCAGCAAGAATTGAAACTGAGCAATCTCATTCCTCTGCATGTTTTTAAAGCTAGGCTAAATGAAATGCTTGCCGATACAATGGGCACTTGTAAATGTCTATAACTATGTATCCTGTAAATATAATGTATAATGTCCTTTATTGTTTTATGTTTCATGTGGAACCTATATGCTGCAGGTCTCCCTTGAAACAGAGATCTATGATCTCAATGGGACCAATCTGGTTAAATAAAGGTTTGAAATGAAATGAAATGACTTTCACTATCCGACGTGTTTATGATGCGCCAGCGGACATCATTGTGTGCGTCTGCTGCTGTGGGGAAACTATGGAAACTACAGTTTTCTATACAGCGGACTACAACATGGATGTTCAATAAGAACGAGGGACTGCTGTAAACTAATCTAGAGACTCTGCACCGTGCTCTGATGCTGCTGCTTTATGAACGTGGACAACAGAGAAACATATTCTTCATGACCAAAGTTGGAATAGAAATAAAAAAGGAAAGTGAAACTTATGCTCGTCACCCTCTCCCTCCGGTCCACATTAATACCAATGATGAACGTTCATATTTCTCTTTTTTATTATAATACTGATGAACGTTCAGATCAAAGCACTTTGGCAACTTACCACCTACGTTTTAAAATGCTTAATAAGCACCGTAACTTTCATGATATAATTTCTCCGTCATAAGTCACTGTTGAGTGACGGCAAATGCTGCGGCTGCAAGGCATTGTGGGGCAGCATTTTCTCCTCTCCTTTCAGTTAGGGAGGTCCAGTGGTTCCTAAGCTAAAGGAGGTTATAAAGGAAGTTTAAAACCTCCTTTCCTTTCATCTAGAGAATTGGAACGGCACTTATCATGGCTGCCACTGAGGGACTTCGGGTCATTTCACTCGGTCAGGAAGGTTCCTAAGCTAAATGGACTATTGGACTGCAGCCTCTCTGCCCACTGCTCCTAGCACTAGACTCCTAGCACTAGACTCCTAGCACTAGACTCCTAGCACTAGACTCCTAGCACTAGACTCCGAGCACTAGACTCCTAGCACTAGACTCCTAGCACTAGACTCCGAGCACTAGACTCCTAGCACTAGACTCCTAGCACTAGACTCCTAGCACTAGACTCCTAGCACTAGACTCCTAGCACTAGACTCCTAGCACTAGACTCCTAGCACTAGACTCCTAGCACTAGACTCCTAGCACTAGACTCCGAGCACTAGACTCCGAGCACTAGGATGGGTTAAAAGCAGAGAACACATTTCACTGTGTGTGCTGTGTGCTCATCCCTCCCATTCTTATCCCTCTCTTAGTCGCTGTATTTGAATACATGAAGAAGATAACACATACCTATACTTGTGTAGAAATGCTGATATTATAGGTCTTCCTCTATAAACCTCAAGAACAACAAAACAAATGTAATTGACTGTTGGAGAGTCAGAAACACCTGCATGAGGTCGATTGTGCTAAACAGACGTGTGTCCTGATGGGGAGAGATTACGTCTGAGAAATGTCTTGTACGTGCCTGATCTAGTTTGTATCTGAGGGATTAGTAAGTATTGCAACTGGAAGTAATGAAACTGCAGTTAATTGCTTTTCCACACACGTCCGGCCCTTCTGGAGGTTTTTGTTTAGCTCACAGAGGTTGTGTCACTGCATCCCAGTGATCCATACTCACGAAGAGGAGGAAGACCGTAGAGACGGAAGAAAAGGACCAAAAGCAAAATATGAGAAGCCAAAAGTGCAAAGAAAGAAAAAGCAGAGTGTGTGAAGATCTTATATATGCAGATTTTAAGATGAGAGTTGGTCCACGAAAAATAAAGAAAAGCAAACCATATGATGCAAAGCTTTTATTGTCACATGCACAACGGCTACGAGGTCGTTTTTGGCAATGAACATCCAACAATGCAGCGTACAGAAATATACTAACAGTAAGACATAAAAAGGGAAATAAAATAGAGCAGGAGATATAATGGTGCAAATAAAATGCACCATATATTTACATGTAAAAGAGAACAAGATAAAACAGAACGTTGTGCTGTAATTAAGATGTTTATATGTATATTATATAAACATATGTATGGTAACACTTCAGAGAGTCCGGTCTTGTTGCCTGTGGGATAGAAATGTCCCTGAGTTGCATGTTTTCTCTCTAACCTTTCGTCATAGTTACATTTAAAGAAATTGGTTGACACATTCATCCCTCTTGATACGCTTCATATGCTCTACAGCTAGGAGACGATAATAGCTTAGCATAACGCAGCATCCACACGGCAGCGTGCGTTGAAGCTTGCCGGTGAGCTTGTCTGAAACTCGACCAACAACCAATCACATTAATCTCCCGCCCCGGACACACAAGCACGCGGTTGGATTGGCCAGGTTGTACTGGCAAAAGTTGAACATTGCTCAACTTTTGAAGCAAGCAAGGCGCGCAAAGCGAAGCAACACTCCCACAATGCAGTTCGGCAAAGCGTGACGTCACCCCATTCAAAGTGAATGGCACGCCGCCGTGTGGACGGGCCGTAACGGCTTTGGTTTGTCCATAGCTTCATAAAATGTGGTTTCATTTGTAATACTCAATCAATCAATGTTTATTTATATAGCCCAATATCACAAATGTTACATTTGTCTCAGTGGTCTTCACAGTGTGTACAGAATATCAGTATGACAATACGACACCCTCTGTCCTTAGACCCTCTGTCTTTAGACCCTCTGTCCTTAGACCCTCTGTCCTTAGACCCTCACATCGTACAAGGAAAAACTTCCAGAGAAAACCCACAGTTTAAAGGAACATGGGAGAAACCTCAGGGAGAGCTACAGAGGAGGGATCCCTCTCCCAGGACGGACAGACGTGCAATAGATGCCGTGTGTAAATTGAAAAGATAATACATTTTACAGAATATAGACCGAATGTTAGGAAATGCATGTGTCTGTAATAAGAAGATGAATCCACGAGGATGTCAGCTACAATCCTGTGGGAGCCTTCAGGGAAGTAGTATGATGAGAGTCTGGCAGGACCGCAGAGACAGGTTCAGCCACGACTCGAAGTCCAGGACTCAGATCCAGAACTCAGGATAGAGGACTCAGGACACACGACCACAGCAACAGGATTAGCCTCGACTCAGGATCCCGGCGTAGATATGTACACAAAAAAGAGATTTGGGGGAAGCTGGGTTAATCAGAACATGAGAGTACACGGGTACAAACATACAGAAAGACGGAGTAAGGTGCCCCCCCCCCAACAGTCCAAGCCTATAGTAACGTGTCTACATACATGCACTCCCTTAGGATAGGTTGAGGGAAAAGGGTAGCAAGTAAGAAGTAGGAAGCAGAGGTGGGGACACACAGGGAGAAAGGTCCCCACAAGAACCTGAATTGGTCAGAGGTAGGAGTGGGTCAGTGACTACGCTCCACCGGCCGGGCTAGGCCTCTCTGCAACCTGTTGCCCTCTGATAAACCTCGAGAGGTCAGAGAGGGGAAAGGTTTGGATAAAGTTTTAAATATAAGATCTACGTTTTTAGGATTTAAGTGAAAGAGTAAGAACTAAAATGTATAGGTGAAGAGGCACAACGTATCTACGTCAATGCACTCTTATTAGATTATTTTATTTTATCACTATAAGCTTTATCAAAAAGGAAGGTCTTAAGCGCACTCTTAAAAACGGATCGGCCGCCTGCCGCCCGAACACAAACCGGAAGCTGATTCCACAAATGTGGAGCTTGATGAGAAAGACATATAATACTGGACTTTTACTTGTTGTTTTCCCATGTTCTTTCTGCAAGTAAGCACACCAGATATCAAATGGAAATGACTTGGCTTTAGCTGCTGATCGACATATTTTATTTGACCATTTGGACTCGGCCAGTGTAGATGTGTCCAGCTTAGTTAATCGTCTCCTGGCGGAAGCTTCAATTTCACATTTAAGAGCGAGTGGTATTAATGTTGTCATCTAAGTGTTGGCAAGAAAGCGAATAAGCATATATTGAACTACTCCTTTAATTGTATTCACTTTGATGACTGCACACAGTTATGCTGGGAGACGTTGCACATTTTCCTCTGCATGGAGAGAACACATGTGAAAACCCACAATCAAATCCTCAACTAAATTAGCCCAAGTCGCTCGGAGGGGAGCCTGAGATAGTAGATGAAGGAGCTCGGGTTCTGTACTGCTGTGGGGAATTCAATTATTATATTTGTGAAGAGCTTTGTCATGGTGGGAAGTGATTTGTACCGCCTCCCAGAGAAGGAATAGGTAATCGAGAAACACCATTCTTGTCACAATGTACAGAACACACTGTCAAGCATTGAGCAGTTCAGGTGCTCACGCCGCTGATTATCTTCATGTCTGCATAAAACTGTAACTGACAAAGAATATGTGCCGTTAAATCTTCCCATTCTCCTCGACTGTATCTAGTTCATGCCACGCTTTGTATGCTGTCTGACTAGCAGCTGTACCACTGGTTGTAATCTCACTCTTTTATCTCTCACTAATCCTCTCTTTATTCTCAGAGTAAGATCACTCGTAGCCATCTTGAGGCGGAATCTGTCCGTGTGATTCCTGCTCCCTTTCTCTTACACTTCACTCGGGTTTTTCTCCTCGTCTGAAATAACCCCCTCTCTTGTAACGGGCTCTTGTGCAGCACCTTTTTTCTTCTTCGTCCTCCTCCACTCGCTCTTATCCTGATTTCCTGTCATCATTTCCCAGGGTCTCCATTCAGAGATGAGATCTCGCTGGCCATCCTCCAGCTGCAGGAGAATAACAGGCTGGAGATACTGAAGAGGAGGTGGTGGGAGGGAGGCCAATGCCCCAAAGAGGGGGACCACCGTGCCAAGGGTCAGTGGACCGCAGCTGTCCGTCTCCGTTTCCCTCCTTCTCTCTAATGTGCCCCATAATAGTCTCCTCACTCCCTGCTAAAGTCCTGCTAATGGCTAATGGCTAACCTAATGTCCTTGTGAAGGGTGCTTAGCGAAATCTACTTTCCCAAATGTCTCCTGTTTGTCTCAGGTGGTGTGTAATGGGAACTGTATTAGAGTGCGTCGGTCTGTTCACACGTGTTTAATGTGGTGTGTGTGTGTGTGTGTGTGTGTGTGTGTGTGTGTGTGTGTGTGTGTGTGTGTGTGTGTGTGTGTGTGTGTGTGTGTGTGTGTGTGTGTGTGTGTGTGTGTGTGTGTGTGTGTGTGTAAATGAAAAAGCCCCAGTATTTATGCCACTGCACTGTAAATCTAGTTTGAAAGCGCTTGGGGTAACTCTGGAATAAAAATAGTTAATACCTTTCTTCATCGATCTTCATTAGGGTAGTTTATATCCAGTGTTCAGCGGAGCAATAATTTCACTATTCATTCAGCCACTTCATCAATTTAAGGTTTGTAATTTAATTAAAACAGCACTTCCATAAATTTGAGGGTAATTGAAAGAGAATGATGAAGACATTTGAGCTGAAGGTAAAGAAGAAGGGATTTAATGAAATGATCAGTATTATAAGGGGTATAGATTGTGTAAGAGCTAAAGAGGTTCTAACCAATAAAAGTACATTTGCTGATTATTATTCTTAAAGGTGGGGTAGGTAAGAATGGAGAAACCGGCTCGCGCTAGAATTTGAAAATACACAGCCGGAACAAATCTGCCACTTCCTCACAGAGCCCCTCCTCCAACACACAGGGACGCACACATGACCAATGAGGGCACGAGATAAGTGTGTGCCCAGATGGAAGGCTGACAGGCAGGTAGGCCATCCAGTTACTTTAGCCGGCTCAGATGATTGGTCGTGCTTTTCACAGCGCCACGGCTTCCACAGATGATATTTTTTAATGTATTTTTTGTCAAAGCACTTCAGATATTCATTGCTATCGGGATGTTAAGAGCATTCCATGGAATATAACAAAAAGTGTATCTCGAGCCGGTTTCTCAAACTCACCTACCCCATCTTTAACTGTTTTTTTATCTCCATCTCTTTCTGTCACTTCAAAAACACTTGTATCTGATTTACATACGTATATTTTATTTATATTATATATAAGGAAATAAGTTTGTGTCATGGAAAACAAAGTACAGCGGATGGATTGAACGTTTCTATAAAATCGAGCTGCAGAAACTGAGAAATAAATTGTTGTCGGCGACCTCACTTCGACCCTGCCCGAGTTGTTATGCAGAGTCTCTCAAACTCCTGTTTTCTCACAGCCTGTCGCCTGTGGTCTTCAAGCCCGATGTAAAATAACGAGAGGGGGTCTCTTGAGTAATTTCCCCAGACATAAAGGAGTACTTTGACATTTTCAGAAAAGTGCTCAGTCGCTGAGAGTTAGTTGAGAAGATTGAAAGCACTCAGCAGCTGCTTAGCAAGACGCCTGGAAATGAAGAAATTGCTCTCAAGTGGAGACCTTCATTATATACCCTGTTTGTTCTGTACAAAAAACTAAAAGGATGAAATGGCAAGCTTTAGAGAGGCTAGTTGGCAGCACACTACTGATGCAGCCAGGCTAGCTGTGTCCACGCTGACTGGCAGTCGCTTCATGTTTATTGTATTGTAGTGGTGTCCATGTTCTCACCTCACCCTCGGCAAGATGGCAAACAATTGCATTTCCTCAACAGCTCTTCAGATCCAAAGAAAACATTGCATAACTTTGTCTTTCTGTGTATTAGTATCCCCATTAGCACTAGCATGAGGATTAGCTATTCTTCCTGGGGTCCAAGCAGCTCATGTGATTAATAATATAACTTGTATTGAAGTCAAAACTCAAATGAAAAGCCTTTCAACCACCCTGAGCCCGGCTGTGTATGTTTGACTTACACAGCCGGGCTCACAGCAATTCGGTTTCGCTGGCCGTGACTGTGCTCTGTATCAAACGTGTTTCCTGCTTGCTGGTTGAGTGTACTCAGCAAAAAACCTTTCCCATAATCATTTTGAAAATCCTGAAGCTCGCTGCTCGGCTGCGCACTGCAGATCAGTATTCTCCACTTCACCTGGTTTTTCCTGTCCAAATATTGTCTGCGTCTGTGTGTAACATTTCATGCTCTTGATTCTGCAATCTCTGCACCATGTTGCCTTGACAACTCAACATTAGATGCACAGTCAAATCTACGTTAGAGGGTCTTGAGCATTGATGGTAATGGGATGTTAAATGACTGTTTCCCCGTTTCTTTTCCCGGTATTTGTCCTCGGTGATATTGCAAGTGGAGCTGCTATGATGCAAGACAAACTCATACTCGTCTCACGGTGAAATATCATCGCATCGCATCGCATCGTCGGTGAGGGTGTTGCTGTTAGATTTAGACACCATTGCAGTAGGTGGATCTCTGGCTGTTAACCAGCTCAGTGTGTCGTGCATTCGTACTACACTCCTCCAGTAAGAGCACACCGCCTGTGGAAACAAATCTATGTCCCGGGCTGTGTCATGATTAGTCGATTTGAAAGCTGGTGCTGCTTGTGCGTCCTAATGTGTGTCCCCTGTGGCCCCCTCTCAGGCCTGGGCATGGAGAACATTGGGGGCATCTTCGTGGTCCTGATCTGTGGCCTCATCATCGCCGTGTTTGTGGCCATTATGGAGTTCGTGTGGTCGACACGCCGCTCTGCAGACACCGATGAGGTATGCCCCCATACCTGCCCTCGCCGACCCCACAGACACACCCCAGTAGGTTCCCATGGCACCCCGCCAACCCTTTTGATTATGTTGTTTTGTGTGTGTGTGTGTGTGTGTGAGACTGAGTAGATTTCTCTCAGCTTTTGCCTCCATGTGTGTGTTGTGGGTGCTCTAACATCTGAGGTCTAACGTGTTATGTGCATGTTGAGATGAGAGGAATGATCAAGTATGCGGCCCCTGAACTGTCCGAAATGTTTACAACTAATACAAGGATTGGATTTGACTTTGCATGTCCTGCCTGTTTTGAAGTCATTGCGCCCTTTGTTAGTGTTTGGTGTGTGGCAGCAAGTGTTCGTGAGCTAATCCTGATGGTACCGATAAGCAATATTGAGACATGGCAATATTTGCTTGCTGTAGATAAGTAGTGTGATCTGTTTCCCGGGCATTAAATGTCATGATGTATCTTCTTTTACACGCCTCACATGTACGCTGGTATTCCTCGTATCCATTCTTGGATTACTTCTCACCCATTTCACTGTGCGTCCCCCTCTATCCCTCACACACACACACACACCTCCTGTCATCAGTGTCTGTTCTCCGAGAGCGAGTATTGTTTCTGTTTATGTGAGCACATTACTTTCTTTGATTATGATTTCAACGAAAATGTGGTTTGTCTGAAGTGGATTGTTGCCGTCGTGTTTGCAAATAACATTGGTCATGCTGGAATGATACCAATATCCGTGTGTGTGTGTGTGTGTGTGTGAGAGGGGGAGGGTGTGTGTGCCTTTGCGTCTGTGCACCTGAGTTTGCAGCCTGTCCGTTCATAGTGCCATAATGAAGTGCCCATAAACTAAACAACATTTCGGTGTTTTGTGTGGTTGGATTGTAATAACTCTCTCTGCTCCTTGGATATTCTCCCATCTCTATCCTCTCCTCATCCTCCCCCATCGCCTCCTCATTTCTGTCCCGACACCATCCCTCCATTTGTCGATCTCTGTGCCTTCGCTTCTTCTGCGACTCTTCTTCCACCAACCCTCCCTGTCTCTCTGCCTTGATCCCGCCTCTTTTTCTGTTGCTTTTCCTTTTGTATTTCCTCGTTTCCCCTCTTCTTTACGCCCCGCCTCACCACCGCCTTGTTCTGCGGCCTGCCCACTTTGTGTCTGTGGCGCTCCCTCCTTCCCTCCCGTCTTTCCCCTCTTTCCTCCCCCCTCCAGGTGTCTGTCTGTCAGGAGATGATCACCGAGTTCAGAAACGCCGTCTCCTGTAAGAAGAGTTCCCGTATGCGTCGCCGTCGGCCCCTCAACAGCTCGGCGGCCCTGCGTAACCCCGCCCGCATCGCGCTGGGCGCCCCCCGCCCGCTGCGCCTGGTGCGGGAGATGCGCCTCAGCAACGGGAAGCTGTACAGCGGAGCCGGGCCTCTGACGGGCGGAGCTGGAGGTCCGGGACCCCCTGATCTGGGCCCCGGTCCCCAGCGGATCCTCGATGATCCCCTGGGAGCCAACGCCACCCCTCCTCCTCCACCGGCCCCCACCCCGGTGATGCTGCCCGCCCGCAGCTGCGCCCACGTGCGGATCTGCCAGGAGTGCCGGAGGATCCAGAGCCTGAGATCGGGCACCTTAGGGTCCGCCTCCACCAGAATACCCCCGTCATCGGCCCCCCTGCCCAGGCTACCCCCACCCCCGCCCCCATCCTCATCCAACACAGACAGTGAGGGCGCAGGGGGCCCAGCCCGCGGCAGCTACACCACGGCACCCCCCCCCACACCTCCAGACCCCTCCCTCCTCCACAGAACAGCAACACCACAGACCTGCTGGGCGACCAGGACTGAGAGCAGAGGAGCGGAGGTGGGGGGGAATATTTGTGCTGCTGAGAGAAACGCCGCTTGTTTCCACCTGAGCAATGTATCGGAGGACAACAAGAGGGGGGGGGGGGGGGTGGAGGGAGAGAAGAGATGAACTGAGCCAATAGAAAATGAGACGACCTTTATAAGGAGAGGGAACACGTGATAGACCTGAATACTGTGAGGTTCAGCTTCTGTCATAAACTCCCATTAACAGTTCAGCTTGGACACATCTGAGCGGAAACACACGACCAGCTGATGGTTTCCATTGGCTTCCTTTTTCTCCCCTTCCTCCCCCTCTCACTTCACCTTCAGATTTGAGGGCGCTGGCTTTCTTCCCACAGACTCTAAATACCCCCTCTATTAAAATGAAGCCTTGTTGGAGGACATACTGTATCCGTATGTGATTTAAAACCGCAACTAAAAGACTTCCAGAGAATTATTTCCTGTTGTTTCTTTTCTTTTGTTGTCTCTCTCGTTTTGTTACCATTGTTCTAAGTGGGAATTACAGAGTTAAGTACAGACTACATGTGACAATACGGTGGATTATGACAAAGTAAGGAACTCGACTGCGGCTTATTGTGTTCGAGAGTTTTGTGTCCCTCCCTGTGACCCGTAGCTGGAAACTGGATTGAAAAGACAAAATGCAAACAGTAGCGGAGAAAACTGTCTGCCTTTCTTTACACTATGTGTGTGTGTTTGTACAAAAATGTGTCTTTAAATGTGTCTTTAAATACTTTAAAGTGAGGAGAACCATGTCCCCCGCGACAGCGCCCTTCTACAAATGTTAGATAATCAGACGGAGAGACTGAGCAAGAGGTTTTGAAATGTGAAACGAATGTCCCTCGTAATCCCGGGTAACACTTGCCAAGCCTTTACTCCTTTCTCACCTCTGCTCCCACAGCGCTGAGGAGACAGAGAGGCGGAGCCCGGGAGCACCGGCAGGGGAACAGAGAGGGATGAGATGGAAAACAGGCAGCGAGGGAAAAGGACACCACTGAATTTGAATGAGAAACCCTTCGCTGAACTACTTCCATTATTAGATCTGTCCTGATCTGTTAATTCTGGGCATCTTTTAAGGCGCTTGTTACCGCGCCAGCGCCAGCTCCTTCTCCTCTCGGTTTAGCAACTTGGCTCCCGCCAGACTGATAGACTCAACGCAGCCTCGTCAATACTGTTTCAAGCTTTTGATCGCCTAATTACTCCCCTCGGTGGCAGGGGACTCGTTCGGGGGGGGGGGGGTGTTGAACACAGAGAAACATGCTGATAAATAGATTTAGAATAAATACATGTTTTTGTAGCACTGCGCCTGGGAAGAGAAGTCTAATGATGCTGTTGAAGTTACAGCCCTACTGCTCAGCGAGATCCGAACACTACACTTTGTTAGCCACGGGCCTTAAAGGGAATTCACTGGTGGATTTGCAGATTGTTATGCCTTTCATTTCCACTTCGGCACACCGGTGATCATTAAGAGCATACTTTACATTGTTACCAGGTTCTCAATCCCCGAAGTTGCCACTGTTTTCCCAGCATGTGGCATTATTACACAGAGCATTCAAGAAAAAGGCTGCTTTGAATCTATAACTCTCCTATTGTCCACAAATCCAACACATAGACCAACATCACCAATGAATTGATACAATGACCAGACTTACAATTATCCAGAGCATGTAACCTTTTATAACTCCATGCAATGGATTTCTATTGAATACAACAATAAAAACCATTAAAATACACACAAAGGAGTCACACCGTTGCTTTGAGCCACGTTTTCTCAAGACTATTTCTCTTTTCTGAGGAAACTATGTCACGGTGGCCATTTTAAGAGAAGTTAGAAGGTAATTTTTTTTGGAAACACTGAAAGGGATGAGACCACCGATATTAATCCGAAAGGAATAAAATGAATGCTTACACAAAAAGTAGTATCCTTATGAAGCAAGATGACTAATGGAGGTCTAAACTGTAATAGTGAGTTGTGTTTTCTGCAGCGTTATTTCCCTTCAGTGATCAGTGTGTTCTCTGTGGTTCAGCCCCTCTGTGTGAGTGTCCCTTCAGAAGTAAATGTCCTGATTTATTTTGCACAATAGCCCATTATCCCATAGTATATATATATATATTTTTGATATGACATATCAAGTGCTGTATTAGCATTTTCTGCACCGCAGGTCATTGACTCATCAGTGTCTCAGTGTTTATCGCATCAGCTCCCAACATACTCGCTGTAAAGTGATTCACGTTTTGACACACTCTTTTACATATAGTAAGTAACTATTGCTCCAAAAAAGAAACATGTGAGGGTAGTCTGATGAAACGTATCCCCGTCACCCTGGCTGTGTTTTCTTAGTGTTTGTCGTTTGATTTCCTGACAGCAGATTGTATGAATGTAATGCTTTTCAACAGCTGATTCTCAATTGAACTTCATGAACTTGTTTTTATTTCTTTAATATGTTTTCTGGCCCCGAGTTTCCCCACTGGAAAGACCTCTTGACACCCATGAGTTCCCTCTAAAACACGTGCATTTACAAACTGCTTCACATGTAACCGAGGGGTGACATGCTTTCAATTCAGATCCCACCAAAAGGCAGGACTACGATCCCTCACTTCCCACCCATCCATATTCAGCAGTCATACAATGTCAAATAGAAACCCACCAGTTCAGCCCTTCACAATTCCCCCTGGGTTATACAAAAATACATGGCATTGTTGTCTGGGCAAACATTGCATTGCCGTATGACATTATGCATTTCGCAGGGAAACAGATTTGTCGAGTGTTGTGCTCCAGATAATGAATGATAACATTGTTTGCACACATTATGCTGTTTCTACCAATGATTTCTGTCAGCAGACGCCGGCCTGGATTTCTCTCTGTTTACTTCTCCCTTTGTGTCCTGAATGCTGACAAGGCAACCGGAGCCAACCCCTTTCCACAAGAAGTCACAGTACACACACACACGCACACATCTTCATTTCCAATTCCCTTGTTGTCCAAAGGTTGTAAACCCACTGTTGTTTTCAATTGTGTCTCTTTCCTGTGTTCACTTTGGTTTGTTGTGGTACGAATTCACAAACTTGATGTGTGACAGCTGCACATAGACAACGGATAAGGGTCCATCCACGGCTTCAAAACATCAGCGTTTACTAGAGGCGAGATGAAGGTTAAAAAGAATATTGTTTGTTTGTATAACTTCTAGTATGAAGGTAAGGGAGGGTCACAAAACAAATCAGAAGGGGTGTCTGAGCAGTCACTCCACAAAACAAAGCTTTTTTGTTTATTTTTATGTTCTTTTCTTTGGTATTTTTTCATATTTCTATACTAGTGCTAAATGGATTATTAAAACTGATGATGAATATTATGATGAAATTGTTGTTATTATTCCTATTAAAGAGCAAGAGGTTCTATAGTGTGATTGTGGCTGAAGGGGGGTGGGAGGTGCAATGGTGCTCTGCAGAGAGATTGCCCTGTTGTTCAAAACCTATAGACACACAAACTTCTTTTGGAATAAAAAAAATATTCAAACAGTCTCATAGTGACGTTTGTGTTTTCCTTTCTGAGCGGGAGGGTTTGCTGCCTTTTTACTCGTCATGTTTGGGTCATGATTCATTGAAGAATATAGCCAGTAAAAGCATTGTAGCACATGTGGAACAACAGTGATGTTATAGTCTGTGTTGTTGTGCGTTTGGCGGTCTACCAAGGACCATGGTAGAAGAAGAAGAAGAAGAACTTTGGTATTTTTCAACCTAGTCTAAGCATTTGTTTTTCTAAGTGAGTTATACCGACAACAATTTGGGAAATTGGGCATGTATTGAGCGATGCCTTGCTGAGGGAAGCCACTAAACGGCCCGAGGCAATAGAGGTTTGTCAATATACACGTCCACTTAAAGTGCTTGTTTTTACCACTGACAACACTATGGCAAGGATCCTACAGAGAAATAAAACATTTTCTTTACCTTTCACTTCATCCACAGCCTGTTTGTTATTGTGTAAAACCCTGCGATGCATCCACATTGTTGAAGTCAGCTAAATATTCTGCCATGACATTGAAAAAGATAACAAAAACTCAGACGACAACAAGGCTTTCCCCTCTTAAACTCTTACTCACGTCTCCACTGTCGACACCTGGCAACAAGTCACACATGCAGATAAACAAACTGAAAATGGAAGGTTAAAGAAAAAACATTAGATATTTCTGTCGATGGCAAAAGCAAACACTTCTAGTGAACGTGTGGTGACTAATTGCCCCTTTAATTTCAAAAATGGTTCCCCCCATTAGTCACTAAGACACTAAAACATTGGAGAGTATCGTTCTAGAGGGAGTTTCTTATTGGTTACATCACTAACACTCGCGCATCTATTGGCTTGCGCTCAAACACATTGTACGTCAGTGACCATCAACTAGCGACTCGCGGGTCAAATCTGGCACGCGCTGTGGTGCTGGCGGAGTGGTTCGTTCGTTCGCCCCCCACTCATTTTTGTTTTACAACGTCCCGTGAGCAATGTGCAGTACCGGAGTCCAACAGAGAGGCAGCAGCTGCGGGACAGTAGACTGCGTACTGCGTTAGCCTACCCTTCCCTGAAGATGAAGGCCCATTCCCAAACCGCCCCCTACACCCTACCCCTCCGTTTGCGCGTTCACGCGGAGGGGCCGCCATATTGAGGGCTGTTCCAAAGCAACGAGTGTGGAGCGGTGTGGAGGGGGAGTGGGCTATCAAGCCCTCAAACAGCGAGTCTGCAGCTGGCAATGCTGAACAAAACCATCACTAGATCGTGTTACATCAGCGTAATATAAAAGTACATAACGATTGATGTGTACATTAGCATAATTACGAATGGCTCGGACATTACACTAGTTAGCCGCTAGCTGCTAGCAGCTAACTGCGGCAGCCGCCTCGTTATTTGTTAATATCAAATCCATCATAACAATCCAGAACGCGCGGTGCTGTTACGTGTACGCAAATTGACGTGCTTGTGATGTGAACGAGCCTTTTGGGGGGCGTGGCTAAAGTTGCGCATGCTCTATGAGCGCACATACGGGTACTTCTCAGGCATGCTGGGTAATCTGTGACGTTTCACTCTCAAAAGTTGGGCCATTTTGTCATCCATGCACTAATGAGCAACTCTCATAGGAATGAATGAGGCCCCGCCTCCCACGCTGTATCCAGTTCTTATTATACATCCATGGCTTTATGCGCTCCGCAGTAGCCCCCGCTACTCCGGCGACTTGACAGTACATGAGCGTGCTCCACTAGCACCCCAACCCCCCCCCCCCCCCCTGGTCAACAACTTCAAAATTCAGGGCTATATACAAATCGCTGGCCCCCGAAAGTGTCTCTGGGAATAATGTGGGCCCTTGGACAAATGTAGTTGGTGATCCCTGTTGTACGTGATAAACTGAGGGGCGGGACATCTCTAGGCAGTTGACCAATCAGAGCAGAGCCGGCCAGCTAACCAATCAAAGCAGACTGGGCTCTGGTTTCAGACAGAGGGTGAAAATAGGTGCTGTATGAGACAAATAAAGAGCTTTTGGAACATTAAAGCATGGAGACATGTCCCAGTAGAGACACTACATACAAATATGAACCTAAAAGTATAAAAGGCCCCTTCAAGTAGAAGTACAGCAAAAACTACTTAAAAGTAACAAAGTAAAAGTGCTCATTCTGCAAAAAGAGCTCACACTTCCTTTGAATGGTGTTTGTTTCTCATACATTTTCTATCATGAAATAACTCTTTAGTAATCAAGAACACATTTGGTAAGGTGTGTAAAGATGCTGACCTTTATTAAGCAAGAGACACTCACAACAACAAGTTCTGCTTTAAAGCAAGTGGAGAACATTTACAGAAATGTTGTTTCTGTACTTCTGCTCCAAAGCATCATTTCATAGACCGGCAACATAACTTACAGTAATTATCTCAAAAGCATGAACACATTTTAGAGACTTAATTCAAACAGAAAACAGATGTCACAGCTCAACAAAGTAAACAATGTAATATGAATCCTTGTGTTAGTATATTTCACATCCAAAAAACTCGTTGTGTTCTCATGTGTCCCGACAGCACAGATGGTTGTTGCAATCAAATGTCTTTGAATTTCAAATGAAAACAACAACAAGGCGATTCAGAAATACTAAATGAGCCTTTTATAATGTGTTACAAAGCAAACATCTGATGTGTGTTTCCTCCCATTATCTCACGACAGCTCAGAGTAACACAATAGCAGGTCCTTATTAAACAAAGTAAATTATTAGTTTGAAGTTTCATCTTTTTTGTTTAGTGTAAGCTTAGTTTGTACTTTATCAACACCATTGACGGCTGAATTATGCCTTCATTTAAAATTAAATATTGCACCACAAACTAAGACAAAAAGAAAATGAGGATACGCGCCGTCTGGTGTTTCTACGCAGCTACTGATCCACACTCCACGTTACATTGCCAGTAATTTAGCTGCCATTTTAATTATTTAATGACACATTACACTTACGTTGTTTAGGGGGAATCTCCTGACACAACCTCTCCTCAGAACAAAGGTTTGTTAATCCTTTATTTTTCTCGGCAAACGCCGCAAATCAAACTAGTGTTGAGGGCAAACATAAAAAACCTTGGTGTTACCAGTCTATGCTACGAGACGAACACTTCTGACCCGTACCTGTTTTTTCCATCTCAGGAACATTGCCAAGCTCAGGGGCTTTCTCTCCAACGCAGAACTGGAGATGGCTATCCATGCCTTTACTTCATCCCGGCTTGGTTATTGTAATGCTCTGTTCTCCTGCCTCAACAAAACATCAATAAACCGGTTACAACAGGTCCAAAATGCTGCAGCCAGATTACTCTGTCCAAAAAAACATGCCACATCATTCCGATTCGATTACTGGCTCCCTGTCCATCTCAGAACCCAATTCAAAGTACTGGTCTTCACATATAGAGCTGTCCATGGCCAAGCCCCAGCCTACATCAATGACCTGATCCACCCTCTCACCACAAACCGGGCCCTGAGGTCCTCTGAGCAAGGCCTCCTAAGGGTGCCCCGAACCAGGCTAAAGACTGAGGGGGACCGTGCCTTTGAGGTGGTGGCCCCAAGGCTTTGGAACAAACTCCCCCAGATAATAAAAACCTCGGCCTCAATAGAGATTTGTAAGGGGCAGTTCAAGACCCACCTGTTCCGACAGGCCTTTGGGTCGTCGGAGGAGGTGGGTTAGTGGCTGTCTTTTTTTGTATTGGTGTGGTTTGTCGTATGTTTTATCCTATGTATTACCTGCTGCTGTTTTATGCCTTTTATTCTACATTTTATAGTTGTACTTTGAATTGTGTCCTGTGTACTGTACTGTAAAGCACTTTGT
Organism: Pseudochaenichthys georgianus; assembly: GCF_902827115.2. NCBI lineage: Eukaryota > Metazoa > Chordata > Actinopteri > Perciformes > Channichthyidae > Pseudochaenichthys > Pseudochaenichthys georgianus. The sequence goes on along the minus strand of NC_047518.2, from coordinate 39,629,168 downwards.
ACATCCGTGTTGAGAAGGGTGCTATATAAATACAGTTTTACTTACTTACTTGAGTGAAGTCTGAGCATGCGCAGTGAGAGTGCTTGCTCAGCGTCCCGTCCGGTGAATGACGTAACCTGCTCACCTGTGTCCACTCTACCTGATCAGCCCTGCAGGACCAGCCTCTCACCCTGTACATGTTGCTAAATGCTGTCTTTGCTGCCCCTGAACTTTCCTGCCCCACTCCAGTTACCTGAGGATTATCAGTTTGGACTTTCTTCCTGTGAACGTTTGCATTTTGGAAAGTAATCATGAAACGGTTGCCTGCTGCCTCGTCTCCATGACACCATCAGACTGGAGAGATCAGGCCATCTCTAATCCGATGTTTATATCTTTAACATTTAGAAATGCACCTCTTGAACTTTTCTTGTTATTACTCAGTGTTTTAGAGCAGGGGTGTCAAACTCAATTTCATCGCGGGCCACAATAGCATTATGGTTGCACTCAAAGGGCCGTTTGTAACTATATGAATATACATAAAAAATAATGTGTTATATTACATTATTGCCTCTGAATTGGATTGATTGATAATTGCAACTCTCTTCAGTGTGCAAAACGAGATGTATTGTGGGACATGTAGTTTATGGGCAACCTGCTTCTGTAAAGTGCCATCTAACCGTATAATAAACGTATTATATTCTTTGCAAGCTCTTGTGGGCCACATAAAATGAAGTCGCGGGCCGGATTTGGCCCCCGGGCCTTGAGTTTGACTCCCCTGTTTTAGAGCAGTATTGTTTAAACCTAATGTATACATGTATTGGTCTATTCTTAGTGAATTATTGTTATTTGTTAGCCTTATATCTTGGCTTGAAGTCTTTGCACAGTAGCGTGTCTTTGAAAGGTTATTAGTATCCCACCTATGCAACATATCACATCAGTAAACACTAGTTTAACATTTATTTTGTAAATTCAGTGATGATATTTTGCAGCTGTGTAGCAACCTTGAGAAGATTGACATCACATTTCTGATGTTTAAAAAAGAAAGAAGGGCAGCATACCGTAGGTGAATATAATGAACATTGGCATTGTTTAGTTTGAGTCATACAGTATATATATATATATACACACAGTATTTTCGGTACCACTTTATAAACCAGTTCTAACATAGTTTGCATGCATCAACACAGGCTCACTATTTAGCAAGATGACTAAGCCTTATACTGGCTACTCAGAGAGAATCAACTCAGTGAGCAACAGATACCAAGGATGCTGGCTGATGACGAAGTAAGCTAGGTAGCCAATATAAGGCTTAGCAGTACAGATAAATGTGGACTCACTATTTGGCAACCGGTCGCAGTCGCCCTGTTTATCTCATGTCCTATAAAAGCTTATTAAGGATTTATAAAGTGTTCACAACCTAATTAATACATGAATTACAAACTATTCGTAAACCCTTTATAAAGCTAGTCTTATTGTAAAGTGGTACCGTATTTTGAGTACTCACACACCGACATGCAGCTGTAAGATCTGCCTTATTTGTATTAATCCACAGCTGCAAATATTTCACCAACCAATGCAGCGTTAAATCATGTTTGAGTTTGCAAAAAAAGCTCTGTTTTTTTGCCTTTTTATGGGATTTGTCAAAAAAAATATAGAATAACATGGACTTGTACTTTCAGGAACTTAACTTACTGATGGGATAAGTTTTCTGAATGATTACAAAATCATTTAAGTTATAGTGTCCAATTGTAAAAGAAAAAAAGACATCTACAGTATATTATGACTTTGAGCCTGACATCAGAGTAGAACACACTTATGTGTTTTTTAAGGACCTTGCTTTTGTTATTTGCATTAACTTCTTTAGACAAAGAACTTAATGCTTTTTTTGTCGTAAATGTTCAAAATAATCCAAACATTTATTTGGCAATTTAAAGATGTGGCCGGAAACCATCTCCCAGCTCACCTCCTCTCGTTCAGTCACTTGGCACTGGACCGTATCTGAAAGACAGACAAACAAGGAACTGTAACTCTGAGAAATAACCTTTTTTAAAAAGTTGCTCTTTAGAAATACAAATAATAGGAAGTAGTGGCTTTTGTCCACCAGTGCAGATGCGTTGCAAAACCTCTTCTCTGGGCAATTAATAGTTATCAGATGTCACGATCTTACTTCCTGATTTTTAAAGGGAATTTTCTTCCACTTCTTTAAAAGCTGATGAATTAAAGTTTGTGCTTTGATAAACCCCTGAATGGCAGCTTCTCCTGAGTTTGACTGAGTACAGCGAGTTTAATATAGTCTTCAGTACGACTGTAGAGGATAAAGGTGTCGTTATTCTTTCTTACTTTAATGCTGATTTACTCGCTATACCTCATGTTGTAAACCTCTTAGTCATGGAGAACGTTTCAACACCTCATGTTGTATACTCCTACATAATATACACACACACACACACACACACACACACACACACACACACACACACACACACACACACACACACACACACACACACACACACACACACACACACACACACCTTTTTCTGATGATGAAGTGAGTGGTGGCCAGCATGGTGCCTACTATCAGCACAAATAATCCTGCAGTGATTATTTTTGCTAATATGTGCGGCCCTTCTGAACCCAGCCCTTCTGCACCCAGCCCTTCTGCACCCAGCCCTTCTGAACCCAGCCCTTCTGAACCCAGCCCTTCTGAACCCAGCCCTTCTGCACCCAGCCCTTCTGCAAAAAGAAACACAAGTATGATTAACTTTCAACAATGCAAACTGTTTATTCAGTGATATTTTAAAGGACTGGTTTGGAAAAAGGTATGATGTTTGTTAATTGGTGAGCGTCCAAGGTGCCGGCAGGTGGATGTTGTCACCTACACTGTACATACAGTACTGCCGCTGCCCTAACAATGTGCTGTTGGATGCAATTAAATGGGCTCTATTATTCTAAATGTAAGGGTGATATTTGTATTTCGTGCCTCGACTGTGACATGCTTCAATCCTGTTGCTTGTAATCTATTGTTCTCTCAAATTGGACATCCTGTTTTCTTTTTCTTTTGGCATATTCTTTTTCTTTGCTGTGTATATGGACTTACTTCATCTTGTGTGTGGTTTACTAAATATGGTGGTAGCATAGATTTGGATCTTGAAAATGTTGTCTTCTTGCCGTAGCCTGTTGTTCCGGTTTTTCCGCCGGCTATCATCATCACCCACGCTTACTTAGAAACATGTGCCTGCCTTCGCACCGTCTGGATGGCCTCTCCCTGTCTGCCTTTTAACCCAAACCCCGTTCTGATCATTTATCATGTGAGTTTTCTGCTTGTGAGTTGAAGGTCAGAGTTCAGATATTATAGAGAGTATTACTTACTCACCTTTAACAACAAGTGTGGTGGTTCCTTCAAAGGCTCCGCTGGGAAAAGCTGCAACGCTGCAGGTGTACGACCCTGCATCTCTCATTTCAACATCTCCAATTATCAAAGATTGTTCTGCAATCTTCACTCTCCCCTTCAGAAAAGTGTCCAGGACACTAACTCTTGATTCACCTCCAGAAACAATGATGGTGATGTCCTCTCCTGCTGGTGTCTTCAGCTTCCACTCAACCCGAAAGATTATGTCACCTTCTGGTCTCGGGATGAATTGGCATCGCAGGGTGACCTCCTCTCCGAGGTATCCCGTCACTTCAGGCTCCATTTTGACTTCTTGTGCCTCAAGAACTGCAATATTGTGAAATAATGGCAATTCACTTTTTTCCTTTTTTAGATTTCCCCTTTTTACGACATATATGGAATCCTTTCTTTGATGTAATGAAGTACATTTACTCAAGTACTGTACTTAGTAAAAATGAAGTACTGCAAGTAATTGTAGTATTTTGATTGTATGTTACTTTTACTCCGCTACATTTTAGAAGCCCGTATTGCACTTTTTACTCCACTACATTTATTTGACAGCTTTAGGGTTAAAAGACTGAAAATATGAATCAATAAAAAAATGATGCAGTTATAGGTTAAATTATCCTTCAACAGTTTGTATAAATTAAAAGAACCTTTAACAGATCTGACACTTTCATGCATCAATATTCAAAATCCAGTATTTATTATATTATTCTGAAATGGGGCCAGACTGCACAACAAATACTTTTACCATAAATTACTTTAATGCCAAAATCTTTGTACTTTCATATTTTTAAAAATTCTTTTTTTTTACACTTTAAGTAAAAGAGTATATCTTTTGTTAAACTGCAGGAAAGTAAATACATTTTATTAAAGATAATAGATGGAAATGTTGTTCTTATTACGTAATTCACCTGACGGTTGAACTTATTTTAAGATTTTACTTAAAAATGACATTTATGGATTAAACAAAAAAACTGTGCAGTTAAAATGTTCACTTAAAAAATAATTCTAACACAAAGGAGCCATGCTGTTTCCTCGTATGAGACCTTACACTTGTTGCTTCACCTTCATTATGCTGCTGATGCTGTGTTAGATATTACGTTTCTGCTACTTTTAAACAGAGATATCCAACAATGGTGCTATTTTACTGAATGTTAACTTTGAGCCGCCCTTCCTGTTCTTACATGTAAAAATGAACACCGGTTATAGAGATTTTCAAAATCAAAGATGTGGTTGTTAAAAAGCTTTAAAACCAGTATTTTTATTAAATGTGTAAAACCGTCTCTTACCTGGGATTGTCACGTGAATGAACCACAGAAGGACGAGGAGGGGTCTGCTGGAAGTCATTGTGCACACCAACAAAGTGACAGAAACGGGATGTGTGATCTTTGCTTTGTCTTCTTCTCACTGCAGTTTAATTTAAGATAAGTCCTGGTTCGTCCCTCCTGCTGTAACCTTCAGTAGTGACCTCATGTGGAGACATTCTGATAATGTGCAGAGGAGAGCTCGTGTGTGTTTTTGAATTAAAGGACAAGGTGTATGAATTAAAGTGAAATTACAAATCTTTCTGTTTGGTTATTTTTTAAGAATGGACACTAGTCTCGGGTCAGTCAGAACATGATGTCAAAGTTAAACAAGTTCCTCAACTCTTCCAAAAGAGGCGTTTTATTCCCCAAACATTTACAATTATCTTGCCTTTATCTGGGTGGTGCTTCCTTAAACCCAATTATAGATGGGAGTCCATTTCCTTAAGCTTTATACAAAGTGTCCTGTGAAATGAGCTCAGGTCAGATTTAAAGGGAAAAGTTAAAGGTTGTCACATAAAGATTATCATTTAAAATGTAAATGATAATCTTTAAATGCATGTTTTATTGAAGTTTTAGGTCTGCAGGATCAACATTTTATTTATAGGTTAATCAATCAATCAATCAATCAATCAATGTTTATTTATATAGCCCAATATCACAAATGTTACATTTGTCTCAGTGGTCTTCACAGTGTGTACAGAATATCAGTATGACAATACGACACCCTCTGTCCTTAGACCCTCTGTCCTTAGACCCTCACATCGCACAAGGAAACACTTCCAGAGAAAACCCACAGTTTAAAGGGAACATGGGAGAAACCTCAGGGAGAGCAACAGAGGAGGGATCCCTCTCCCAGGACGGACAGACGTGCAATAGATGCCGTGTGTAAATTGAAGAGATAATACATTTGCAACATAGGTAGTCCAAATGTTTGGAAATGCATGTGTGTATAATAAGAAGATGAATCCACGAGGATATCCATCCACGACTCGCGATGGCCGACCTTCGTGTTATTCTCGGTGGAAAATGCCTATTTTAAGGTTCATTTGGCCATTAAAATGTGTTTTGATGTCATTTTATGCGAGTAATGAGTTTTTACATTATTTCTGATTATTTGTGCAGTACATGTACATGATGTTTAGTTTGCTAGTTATGACGAAGATTACTTCATGAATGCTAACGTTTTTTTGGTGGAAATGTGTTTTTTCACAGCAAAGTCACCCTCTGTACTTGGACTTATTGGGAGAATCTAAAGGCAAGAACATCCCAAATATTCATTTAGGTCTTTATTGTAGACCTTTAGTGTTGCCGTCTGTGAGGAAAATACATGGGGCTCAGAGCCTCGTATTTTTAAAATATATTTTTCCTTCTAATTTGTTATTCTTTTCAAAATAACACACTGTTATTTACTCACCAATAACACACAATTATCCTTGCTTTTATTTATTGGTTTAATTCCATAATCTCTGTCTTTTTTGGCGTTCGTCAGGAGCTGAATTTCAAAATAAAAATAACCGGAAACAGACGTAGGCATTTCAAGCGATTACCCAAGATCCTCAGCTACGCTGATTGGATGTTTTAGCCGCAATGCATGCTGGGATTTGGTGTTTATATTATATGAAATCCGGAAAACAACACAAAAAATGACGTCAGCTGAAGCAAAACACTGAGTCAGTTTCAACTGAATATTCGACCCAGCTGTATGTGTCAAACCAGGCCCCATTAAAAGACCGTTGCAGGCTTCCAATCTGTCGTGACGGATAATTTTTTCTAATTGGACGTTTTGGTCCATCTCCGGGTCCTTGGCTAATGACGCTAGCAGCCTCAGTTCCTTGGCTAATGTCGCTAGCAGCCTCAGTTCCTTGGCTGATGTCGCTCACGTTAGCGGCTTCCTGCTCCATATTTTCCTCATCTTCGCCACCTCTGGCCTCTCCAATCCCATCGGGTCCCCGCTGGCTGGCATCCTCTTCAGGTGGGTCGTGTGACTCTGGCACCTGTTCGACTTGCGAGGGCGTTTAAGAAGAAATCTATCCATCTGATGATTCTGATCCGAAATATACAATGAAGCATAGAAGTTCTGCTGTCTGTCTGCAATTTTCTCGGCGGGAGTTTGGGGACTTTTCACTGTGAACGTGACGTAGGCCTATCAGTAATGCATTACGCAGCAACGTTGTGTTGCTCTGATTGGCTGTAGGTCTATTCAAATTGCATTCGGAGGCATTTTGATCTGACCGCGGCCGCGCTGATATTATAACCATTATAACGCAAGAGAATGTTCACACCTTTAGTGTATAAAACTCCCCCACTACTTAGACTATTCCTTGCACCCCTCTAGCATAAGCCCGAATGGTCTCAACCATATTGCGTCAGTAACGTTCACTTGTTGTTACAGCAGGATCAGTAGATTTTCGCAATCCGTGTTCTCAACATGCTTACTTTAACATCATTTTTCATGGTCGGGCTAAGGTAGGGCTAAGCCATTACTTGGTATGGCTATAGCCTACCCCAGCCATACCCTGGCGCCGCCACTGTTAATGCTATATATTGATGCTGCGCATTATGGACAGCGATTTTCACCCATTTATTAATTATATGTTTTACATTTGATAACACCATTAGCCGCGTTCACACCGCAGGACTTTCCCTGGTACTTTAGTTCTTTAGTTCCGTTAGTACCAATAATGTCGCGTTCACACCGCCGGGACTACTCAGTGCCGGGAACTCTTTTGGTACTTTTCAGTCCCTGCTAGAGAGGTGGTACGAACCTGGTGATAAAAGGAGATGGGTCTGTCTGCAGACCGCAGCAAGGAGGCGTTTCCTATAGGGGCGTTTCCTATAGGGGCGTTTCCTAACTTTTTTTATCCAGCTGCTTTTATAAATCCTCCCAGAAGAAGTCATTGTTCTAGTGATGGGAATTCCGGCTCTTCTTGCTGAGCCGGATCATTTGGCTCACCAAGAAGAGCCGGCTCTTTCGGCTCCCAAAGGGCTCTTCAGTTTACCACATATTATACCTTTTAATTAAATCAAATGTAGCGCTGTTTTGACTAATGATTTATATGTGTACACATATATCACTTAAATTATTCAAGACATCCTTTGTACTAAAGTATTCAAAAGTAAAAATTACATGTTTAATATAAATGATTTGCTGTGGCCAATTGTTTTCATTGCATTTACAGACCCGTGTAACTCTCTGATACCACCCAATTAATGCATTGACTTGCTTGTAGAACCACGCTACACAAAACAAATGGTAACACCTATAAAAACTATTTAAAAAAAGGGGCTACTGTATCAACCTATATAAAGTATATAAACATAGTTTTTCTCCCTGCAGGAGAGGGGAGCGTGCTTTGAGATCAACTGCTAGGCTGCAGCGGGGAGAAGAGGGGGACAAAAAGTAGGAAGAGAAGTAATGGGTCAGAAACCCTCCTTTTTACGCAGCGGTCCAGACATAGACATCATAGCTACGGCGACACATATTCAGTTGCCAGTTACTTTTGGCATTAGGGCAGGGATATCTTTCAAGGTTTGACATAATGAATTGTGCTACTTTTAAAGCAAGCAACGATGTTTTCAAATCTATAATCAAAAAGCTCCTCAAAAACACTATAGAAGCAGTTCCTGCCGTTGTTACGTTAGTTCAAACAGTAACAACGGACTACTTTTCTTAGCGGATGCATGTCAATTTAAATCAATACAAAAAACTATTTTTTAAATCAATAAAATCTTTTTCTAAATCCATAAAAGCATTTCAATTATTATTGGGAGTCATGTCGTTACTTTGTTGAGAATGTGGCCATGTGTAATAAGCGGGATAATGTCCACATTGCACATTGCATAATGTGCCTTCATGCCGATCTAGATCCCTCCGCAAAAACAAAACAAAAAACGTCTCGTTCGCAGGCGAGAGCCGGCTCCCGTCGTTCACTATAGGAAACGCCCCTATAGGAAACGCCTCCTTGCTGCGGTCTGCAGACAGACTCTATTGGATAAAAGACTGCCAATTTCTATTCTATTTCTATTGGCTGGGCGAATTGCAAACCACGCCCCGTTAGACTCTGAATTTGTTTTGTTAGGCAGCCATTTTTTTCCTCGCTACAAAACCACATCCACACCTGAGCGAGTGTTTTTTTTGTACTTTAAAGCAGTTATGACCACACGTACTACAACACCGGAGCGGTGGAATGATGAGGAAGTGTCGGCGCTTCTGGCAATTTACTCCAAGGATGGGATGCAGCAGCTTCTACAGAAAGCAGTTCCCAACTCCAAATGTTTTGAGCGATGTTCGCTACTTGAGCTGGGAATCGTGCACAGTGCACACGGATGCCGGGTAAAAATAAAGAAACTCAGGCAGGACTATAACAAAATTAAAGACCACAATAATAAGAGTGGTAACGATTTTCTATTGTTATTATATACCACTGTTTTTTAATACTGACACCTAACTTGCACTAAGGCGTGTCTGCTGCTATATATATTGCCACTGTTACATTGTTTTGAAACTACTTACACTTTATTTTACATTTCACACTGTTATTTAACTTCAATTTACATGCATACGACACACCTGGGGCCTATACTGCGAACCTGGTTCAACCTAACCTGGATATGTTTGAGTTAGCCGGTTGGCCTAATCCAAAACATACGCGCTCTCGCTAAACTGTACTACGACGCTGGTTATCAAGTGGATCGCTCAAGCCAGCCGTGTCCTATCTAGTTAGGTGCGCGTTCACATGAAAGGGGTGGTATCTGGAGCATTCGACCAATCACAAACATGGAGTAGCATACTGACAGCACAGCGTCATACTACCCGAATGAAAAGTGAACTTTAATACTAGTCAAAAATGAAGAAGTTAAACTTTAAACATCCATGACTTAAACACTTTATCCAGGATAAAAGCCACATAGCTGCACCTGCAAGGTGAATACAGCTGGAACAGAACACGTGTTTGAATGCGTACATTAACAGGTTTATGATATCACTGCCCCGTCTAAAACACGATCTGACTTCAATTACATTTGTCTCGAGTGTTTCGTCAACTTAATGTGTTGCTTAAAATAATACTTCTGCATACAGTATGTGACACTGTGAGTGTTGCACGGCCAGATACGGCTCAGCTGACTCAGATAAGGAGATATGTGATACATTATGAAGTGATATGCCGCGGACTGTACTTAATGTACTCTGATCCGGTTACTTATGTTGTGGCCGATATTTAAGTAAGCTTTCTTAACGCTAATGTTATAATAGTCAGATTGCTCTGAAGATGGAGGTGATATTCTATTAATGTTCACGTTCACACAGTCGGTGATTTTTGCCGGCCGTCTTTCCTGCGACGGCAGCTTTTCTGTATTTCCTTTCTCCTGTAATATGACTTGATCGCTTTAAACTCCGCACACTGAGCTCTGATTGGTCAGCAGGCGGTGCTTTCACTGAGTTGAGCTCTTAGCCTGCAACCTAACCTGGTCCCGACCAGGTTAGCTGCTTAGCATATATTACCATGGAGATCTAGCCTGCTAAAAAGAGAACCAGCTTCGGATGACCGGAAAGCCGGAGTTTTCCCTGAATTTAGCCGGCTAAGCGAAAATCCTGCTTCGCAGTATACCCCCCTGGAACAGCATGATGCCGTTATTGTTATGTCTTGACTGTGCAATAAAACAAACAAACTGGCGAAGCTTTATTTATTGTGTCCCACCCCAAATTTGCAGAATAGAAGAATGTGAGAGCAGTCAGAAACACAAGTTTTACACACATAAACACAGGTAATTTATCATATCATTTGTTTTAGATAAATAAGGGAAAAACACCAAACAAGGGTTGATGTCCTTTTCCAAAATCAGCCTGAGGGGGTAATATATAATAAATACATAAAGATAAAGTCCATTGTTATAATGGGGTATTTTATTTGTAAATTACCCTTATGAACTCCATCATGTCTGAGGTCGGAAAGTAAACAAACGCCTCATACAGCGGATGGGCTTTATACCCCCCCCCCGTGTAGTTCTTCTTCTCTCGTTTTTTTGTTGTACTCGCCGTGAAGTGGTTTTGCGGCCTGCCAGTAAACCCAGAGAAGAAGAAGACGAAGTGACGTCAGCGTAATCGTGCCTCAGGGAAAGTACTGCGGTGTGAATGCGATTGGTACTGGCCCCCTGGCGGATTCAGTGCCGTGGTACTTTAGTGGTACTCTAGTGCCGGCACTAAAGTACCGCAAGTCCTGCGGTGTGAAAGCGGCTAATGTGTTTAATACTGGCAACTTCTAATTGTGGGAAAAACGAAAACGTTCAGTAGATTTTGCGAAACACAATAGTGTAGTGTGTAATTCTGGGGGGGGCGTTCGATTCCAGTTTTGGATAGTCTGGCGTGGTTTCGTTCCATTTCAAACAGCTGTTTGACGCTCGGCGTAACCTTGGCGCACTGCCACTCCAACATCCAATCCCAGACCTTGAAGAGTAATCACGGGGACTGTAGTCCTAAACGATAGCTGGGGATCATGGGTAGTGTAGTGTCTTCGGCCATTCTAAACTCAAAAATGTTGACAATCGCAATGATGCTCGAAATGGCCCTTATAGGCCTACGTCTGTTTCCGGTTATTTTTATTGTTAAATTCAGTTCCTGACAAACGCCAAAAAAGACCGAGATTATGGAATTAAACCAATAAATAAAAGCAAGGATAATTGTGTGTTATTGGTGAGTAAATAACAGTGTGTTATTTTGAAAAGAATAACAAATTAGAAGGAAAAAAATATTTTAAAAATACGAGGCTCTGAGGCCCATGTATTTTCCTCACAGACGGCAACACTAAAGGTCTACAATAAAGACCTAAATGAATATTTGGGATGTTTTTGCCTTTAGATTCTCCCAATAAGTCCAAGTACAGAGGGTGACTTTGCTGTGAAAAAACACATTTCCACCAAAAAAACGTTAGCATTCATGAAGTAATCTTCGTCATAACTAGCAAACTAAACATCATGTACATGTACTGCACAAATAATCAGAAATAAAAACTCATTACTCGCATAAAATGACATCAAAACGCATTTTAATGGCCAAATGAACCTTAAAATAGGCATTTTCACCGAGAATAACACGAAGGTTGGCCATCGTTGTTGATCACGTGGTCTATGAAGGTCTATGGGACGCCCTGCCCGTAGAAGCCTGACGGGCAAGGGGTACCCTGTACGTAATATAGCGACGGGGAGGGGCCCTGACCGTCCGTCAATATATGACGGGAGGGGAGTGAGAACGTGTTGTTTTAACACATCATGGCCTAAAGTCTCACATTAAGACTTTCTAAATCAGTTCCTTTTCTCAACAATCACAACATACAGAATGTCAAGTCCTTATCATGAAGCCCCACACACACAGGCACTTCAAAATGACAACATAAAACATTTATTGCTGTTTCTATATCTAGACATTTAATTTATTGGGATAAACCCCTTGAGATGCAGCATCTCGTTTTCAAGGGGGTCCCGACAGCAACAACTTACAGACATACATCAACAAAAAGGCAAAAAGCAAAACATGACACACCACGTACAGTCTGTTAAGTAAAATTCAAGTAATACATACAACCATTACAATCATTGCAATTTGAGAGACAGTCGAGCGAATCAGTTTCATCAATATCAGTTTCATCAACAACAACAAGTGCAGACCAGTCGAAAGTGAGATGAGAATATGACAAAACGACGATCATAGAGGGAAGTGACGCGACCATTACAGTAAGACAACCACAGAAAGAAAGAATTAGACTATTGACCCCAAAGAGCATTTGGATAAAATACCTTTTTTTTAAGCGAGAAACCATCAAACTGCACGTTATTCCTTCCACATTGTGAATTATTAGACTTTGCGACGTGGCTGCGTGTTTTTATCTTAAGAAATATGATGACTGCTGTGGAAATACTTTCATAACGCACTCCCTATCTTACTGACTTATCTCTTATCTGTTTCCTGCCATGACAGAATTGTGTACATCACAAAAAAAAGAAAAACACTCAGACTCAAGTCTGAACATTTACAGGTTTATTAAACGGTAAAAACTAAGAGAGACAATTCACAGAACTGTTGCCCTGTTCCTCTACATTGTTACCTGCAAAAGGCAATGCATTACACTGACCGTTCATCTTAAGGTTACAATCCCTTTCAATGTAAACTAAATGGAACAACACTGAACAGTTAAACAAGCCCTTTTTCTCACACACGACAAACAACTGGTTCTGTTTCCACATGTTTTGTAAGAACGAGCAATCTCACCCCCACACATGAGTCAGGAAGTGCAGCTGAACACTCGGGAGGTTACCATAGTGACGGTTGGAGATGCTCAGTGATGGTGTGCATCAGTACAGAAACGTGTCAAACCATAGTTTTGTCACCTTCTTACAAAACGCCTGCAAAGTCTGCAACATCTGTGAACAGCATCCTCACATTCAAAATCCCAGCAGACAGAATACTGGGCGGGGTTAGTAAAACAAGTGTCTGTGCAATTTGAATATGTCAAGCAAATGTTCTTTAAATTATATTCTTGGTTTGTAAAATGGGCAGCATTAAGAAAAGAATGCAGCCTTCCTGTCTGATTCATAAATCAATGATATATCAACACTGGCTCGTCACTGGATTAAAGCAAGAGGCACACATCGAAACATTATAACGTCAACTAAGGTGAATCCCAAATAAATGCCATTTAAAAAGTTAATTATTTTGCTGAAACAAGCAACCACCAGACGCACCAGTGTGTCTGTGTTGGTTCTCCTTTTTTTATTGTGTAATTTTAAATTTTCTTCCTGTTTTTGTCTTCCGTCTTCGATGGTCACCAAAAGGTGGAATAGGAACTTTGTGTAATGAAATCTACCGTGACTGCTGTAGCCGAGTCGGCACAGTTTGAGTGTTTCTCTACTGTGCGGCACGGCAAAGTAAAACGTTATTTACCTCGCTGACACGTTGGAGGCGTGCTGGTTTCTACCATTCCTACCTGTTATATATATTTAAAACCAAATGGCAGGACACATGTCGACAAAATAATATTAGTGGAGTTTAAATTTCAAAATAATCATTCTTTTTGAGCAACACTTGATTTGCAAGAGGGAGTGACTCCAACATTTTGCTTCTATTAAATACATACACATTAAAGAAGCCTGTTGTGTATGTAGTGTCTCTACTGGGACATGTCTCCACGCTTTAATGTTCAAAAAGCTCTTTACTTTCCTCATACTGCCTGTGCTGCAGCATCTCTTTTCACCCTCTGTCTGAAACCAGAGCCCAGTCTGCTCTGATTGGTCCGCTGGCCGGCTCTGTTGTGTTTGGTCAACTGCTTAGATATTGTCCCGCCCCTTAGCTTATCACGTACAATGTGCTGGTGCGTAAGCTAATCGGTATGCAACTGTTACATGGTGATGTCACTGAAGTAAACAAAGGAGTCCAATGGAGGCAGTGTGTTGGAGAGAAACTCCGTCTGGAGGGAAAACAGGGATTTTAGGCTCTGCAGACCATTTACATGCACGCTTTATAACACGCTACAGGAAAGGGAAACCCCAAAAAGCATAGGGCCTCTTTAAGAGCACGGTTAACTCGGGTACAGGCCAAGACAGACGTAACTGAAGGAAAATGGCAGATGTTGATGGAAATGTGGTAACAAGGCACATCTGTGAAGGATATTTGGCTCTCTCCTATGATGTGTAGCTTGTAACAGAGTTTATTTATTGTACTTTAAAAGCTAGGTGAACCACAAAAAACGGTAATGTTTCGCTAGTGTCGGGTAAATGATACAACCCCGGCTACTTTAAAATACTGATCTTTTCATCACTTAATATCTCCACATATAGAAAAGGTTCCTATCAGAGAAAAACGTACTACATTTCCTTTAAACTACATCGCCTGCTTTGAGGCTAAAGTGGAAAATGAGAGGATGATTTGAAGCCATGGAGCAGGTTTTACTTTAGAAGCTGATATAAATATATAAATACAACTTGTATCCAGCATCTTTCAGATTATTGCAAGTAGAAGAAAGACATCCATCTCGTGTTCATTGGAGCTGATGGCGCACAACTACGACATCGGCGTACGTGACGTCGTCCGCCGTGTGTTCGTCGTCGGGCGGGGCATCTCTGGATGTTTTCAGCCTGACGTCAGAGTACACCACATCCTAAGAGGTAGTGAAGGAGAGAGTGACTTGGTTGTTTGTGTTGCTTTGTTTAATGTAATCTGAGTGGAACTTATTCAACCTAAATGTAGACACTAGCTCACCACGTCTCTTTTGAGAACAGATTGCCGCGACACATCCATCACCGGACCGTCTGTATCTGCAAAGACAGAGGCGGTTTAGTCGAGGGAACTGAAACAACTTTAAATAAATCAAAGTGTGGTGAAGTGGGCTTTCGTTCTCACCAATGTAGACACGGTGTCTGACCTTCGGATCACGTCTGATTTAAAGGAATACAAATGTGCTGCGGTTAGTTTTCTGCATCAGAAGGGACTTTTCTTTCTTATTCCTCAAAATTAAATAAAGCAACAACAAACTGACAAATAGCATATGTTTTTTAACATACTGAATATAAAATAAACGTAATCCTAATGTAAGCTTAATTCAGTACGAATTCATATAAAAAAAAGACTTGAGGGTTATGGGTTTTGGAAACATTGAATGCAGTTTGTTAAACAAATTATTTCCAGTTCAGTCCACAAAGACTTCTGTTTCGCTGACAATTTGAAGAGTTTGACCAATGTTAGTAATTTTTGGAATACTATACCTGGAGGAATAATGCTGATTTGTAACAGAAGAGTCTTGGTTATGGGTTAACACTCACTTTCTGATGAAGATGAGGTATGCAATGGCAGCCACGATGCCTAACAGCAGCATGACGGCGATCACTATAGCAGACACCGTCCCTGCAGGTAGTGGCTTCTGTTCTGAGAGAAGAAACATGACTTTTATTAACCATCACTGTCTTCAGAAATACGATTTTTGATCAAGAATGCTTTTCTTACTCACCTTGAACAACAAGTTTGGTGGTTCCTTCAAAGGCTCCGCTGGGAAAAGCTGCAACGCTGCAGGTATACGACCCTGCATCTCTCATTTCAACATCTCCAATTATCAAAGATTGTTCTGCAATCTTCACTCTCCCCTTCAGAAAAGTGTCCGGGACACTAACATCTGATTCACCTCTAGAAACAATGATGGTGATGTCCTCTCCTTCTGGTGTCTCCAGCTCCCACTCAACCTGAGAGATGGTGTCATCTTTTGGTCCCGGGATGAATTGGCATCGCAGGGTGACCTCCTCTCCGAGGTATCCCGTCACTTCAGGCTCCATTTTGACTTCTTGTGCCTCAAGAACTGCATAAGAAGTCATGTGAAAAGATGGCCGTTTATTATTCTTTTATCAAACAAAAAAAATTATGATTTGTAATTAACCTTATTTTAAACACACTTGGAGTCCCTTTTATAACATTTGTCAACCTGGTTTTGTTCATTTCAAAACACAACTTCCTAAAATTATGTTTTAAGAGGCCTTATTATGTGTTTTTTTGTTGTTGTCTTTCCTCTAGAGCAGGGGTGCCCAACCTTTTTTGAACCGAGAGCTACTTTTAAAGTTGCCAGTCTGCCGAGATCTACCAGTCCAAATAGAGAGGCGTAGCCATTACTGACAGCCGACTGCCAGGTAAATACACACTTCTACTTGTATAAAACTGACCTTTGTACGATTAATACTTCATAAAATACTGCAGATCCTTTATCTCACCTCTTTCTAATCTACACACATACAAGTATTTAACTGAAGTTACACAGCAGTGTTGTTGATACAGAGTTGGAGTTTATTCACATGTCACTACAGTGGGTAATGTTTAAGAAACATTGAA
This sequence comes from Pseudochaenichthys georgianus, assembly GCF_902827115.2. Classification (NCBI taxonomy): domain Eukaryota; kingdom Metazoa; phylum Chordata; class Actinopteri; order Perciformes; family Channichthyidae; genus Pseudochaenichthys; species Pseudochaenichthys georgianus. The sequence continues at coordinate 39,612,625 of NC_047518.2, read as the reverse complement.
CAGTGCTGCCACATATGACACAGGAAAAAAATAAAAGACTCTGAACCCTTTCTTTGCCATTATATACAAATAGTGTTGCTACAAAAGTATAAATGAGGCTTACTAATAAGACAACTCAGATCTGAAGCTACACAGGAATCTGCTGCAACAGTGCAATAAAAAAGACAACATTAATTTTAGTAGAGTGTAAAACGAAATGCCTTTTTAAAATAGGATGCAAGCAACACTAGTTTCTTAACCTGAATTGATAATAGACTATAATCAATTTAAGTTTGCATTCTTATACCATTGTGTACAATAATTATAATGAATAAGTTCAAACAAACTAACACTTACAGCTGATTAATAACGGTATCTAACTTGAGTTTTTATTTATCAAAAACCTGTTGAAATGCTTCTGTTATTTTTACTGTCCCCAAAAAGCACCACTGAGTATTTTAGAGAAGCTGTATATGATTGTAAAACTAATTCAAATTCAGTTTGGAAGAGGAAGTTTAAGAAATGATTCTCTAAAACAAACTTTTCAATTGATTTACAATAAATATAATCCTCTTGTCTTCAGTATTAGCCTATATATGTTTTAAACATGTCAAACATGTTTGTCTTACCTGGGAGTAACATGATGTAAATCAGGAGCATTGCGGGGGACTTGCTGCACGTTTTCATTTTTCACAACTACAAGGGGTGGACAAAATAATAGAAACACTTTACAATACAACGTAAGAAAGCAAACATGAGTCAATGCAGAAGCAAATTAGGATAATACTGAGCTACTAAGTTCAAACTGAAGTACGCTAAATTAAACTGGCATGTAATAGATTTTCTTTGCAACAATTAACAACTAATTAAAAAAAGCTTTTAAGTAAATATTAAGGAAACTCACAGTTACAGAGGTAAATTATCCGATGTCCGGTTGCTGGTGCTTTAGTCGAAAACACTGTAAACATATGACTTGTGGAAACGCCAGACAAGTCTCAGAAAAGGATGACAGCTCGAGGCAAACACAGAAAAAAGTATCATTTGCAAAGAGGAACATGGTGTGATGGTTGGCCACCACAAACGCTGAGCACTGGCACGATATGCTGTGAACTAAACACGGATCCGGTTACACTGATTGTCAAGGGTGGTCACCGACCGGTGTTCCGGTTTAACTGGTTCCCCGATCAACTGGTTGACAGATGTGGAGGCGTGGCCTTCGACAGAGATACACATTTCGATCGCTTCTTCTGTCGTTTACATAAATCTTTTGGTATATTTGGCTGGATAGGAACACTTTGATGCACATTCAGTACCAGTGTGTGAGGTTGTAGTTACGATGGCGATATCCGGACGCGAACAGCGAGGACTACAAAAAGAAAAACGAGTTGACATGGGCATGTCTGTTCAAAACATTGCGAGCTCCAATAAATCATTTAAACCAGCTATTGTTGGCAGACTTATTACTGAATATCGTTCTTAATGTGATACCAAGTCCATCTGAGACCCGTGTACACCTTCAGACAGCCTCCAAGTGAAGCACACGTTGTTTACTCACAGTTTGAAAGCAGCGTGGAGAAGTCTTCAACTGTGTTAAGCTGTGATCCGCTCGAATAAATCCTTAAAACCAGCTATTGTTGCCCGAATTATCACTGAATATCGTTCCTAATGTGATACCAAGTCCATCTGAGACATGTGTACACCTTCAGACAGCCTCCCAGTGAAGCGTACGTTGTTTACTCAGAGTTTGAAAGCAGCGTGGAGAAGTTTTCAGCTGTGTTAAACTGTGATCCTCTCAGGTAAACTGTGATTCGCTCAGGGGAAATGGGATCCGCCCAGATTAAACTGTGTTACATCTTCTGTGGCTATCTACCAGCGATCATGTTTAATATGAAAGACACACACATACATCCCTTATAAAAACGCCATTCTGCAGCACTCATCCAGATAAGATGTGACTGTTAACTCGTTTTGCAAAGACAGCAGCAGAAATGTCATTGCTGCATGTGCAGGGATATTTAGACTTTAAAATGCTGATGGGTCATTAATCTTGGTCTCGGCAAACAATATTAGGAATCCTCTATTCAAACTACATAATATTCAGTGTCCATCGACATGAAAATAACAAAAAAGTTCATGCTGGACTCAAACCCGAGTCCCAACAGCAAAAGTCACTCCAGCCCTGCGCGTTATGAGTGCGCCACGGATCAACACGAAGTATTGAACCTTTTAGATCACACTTGTTAAAAAGTTCCAGAAAAATGCAACCCGACCATCATTTATAATGTGAGCAAATGTATGTACACTTTAAGCCATATAATATACATATTATAATATAGTATACTGACTGAGGTCTGTATCAAGCCTCATTAAGACCCACCGTGATCAGATATTCTAGTTTATCAGCCTGCGAGCCCACATTATGTTGTGATAAGTGTTAGTTTTACATATAAGTGTGTTCTAGTGCACACATTAAGTTCCAATATGCAAATCAGGCCATGTGTTTCGTGATATTTGCCATGCAACATTATGCTGTACAATATAATATAATATGACATTATGCTCACAATATAGACATTTTTTAAACGCTAACTTTCTAAATAGGCCTCCATTTCCTTTTGCTCTGTCTGCTAATGCAGTAGCTGATCGGATGTAAACCTGGACCAAAGCTGTTGCGCTAGAAACAGAATGCAATTTACAAAAAGGTTTATATTCTAGCAATACTGGCTGTCTTTTCTGTCTTGCGAAAGACTCACCAAAATAAAAATACTTAACAGCATAGGCATCATGTCCCCTATTGTGTGCTAAGGGCTAATCTTACATATTGCAACTATAATAACAGTGGCCAAATTCATGTTCTAATGTGCAATGCAAGCTTTGCTTCTGTAGCCTATAGTAGACTTACTCATTAGTGTGACAGAAGGAAAGACAACAACAATGATAGCAATCAATAATTAATGAATTTGAAAAATATTAAAATTTAATGAAAAATCAAGATCAGGATTACAATTATTAACTTCATTAATTATTTAAACGTGGTGCCGACTGACCTGTTCTTTACACGTGGTCTCTATGGTTACCCTAGTCTACAGGGATAGCACTTTTTAGTGTATATTCCTGTTTCCCACTTTTTTAGGAGAGTGCATTGGTGCATTTACGTAGTCACGTTGTGCCTCTTCACTTTTAAACTTTTAAAAAGAAACATTATTGACTGATAGTATCAGCTTTATTTGGCAAGTATGTATACAATTACAAGGAACATGGCCTTCTGTCCTGTTGGGATCCAAACAACACAGTGATGGATGTACTGAGAACAGACTGGATTATTGCAGAGTAATAATAATACATTATATTTGTATAGCGGGTTTCTCCAACTCAAATACGATTTACAGTATGAGGGAGGGTAGACAAACAAGGATAGGCAAACAAATGAATATAGTAAAATAAAATAAACCGAAAAGGCAGTCAAGAGGAAGTTGATTGAGAGGGGGGGGCTTATGGGTACATGATCTATGGAAATGCAAATACTAATTATAAACAACCCCTACATCAGATAGTGTCATGGTTCCGTCTAGATCTGTTTATGTTGAGGATTACTTACAATCAACGTCCAGTGTCCATGGCTGCAGACCGCTCCAACAGCCACATCGTATTTTAAAAGGTCCAACTAAAAAAATGATAATAATTACGACAACTAATACACTAACATAAGTATGTATTTGTGTGTATGGACATACAAACATACATATACACAAAACACATAGGCCTACTTATGTACAAAAAAAGAAATCCTAATATATAGTCCTACTCACACTTCTCAAAGAACCTTTGTGGGTTCCCTCCCAGAGCGACGTCATAAGGTAGGAGTCCAAGGTAAGAGCGCCAGCTTTCCTTCCTACCATGGTTATGTATGAATTGACGATCTAAGAGTACAAAAATAACTTGTGATACAATCTAAATAAATATCAGTCCAATATTCTTTTGTTTAGTAACTTACCTCTCCCTCCAACCACTTCCCTGGGGCCAAGTCCATTAGGTTCTCTGAATATACTTTGTATGGCCCAAACTTGCACCAGAGCGTCTGCTTTCTCCTCCCTGTCCATATTTGTCGGATTACTGGAAATATAGCAATGGAAGTTATTTGTGAAATGCATCATTTGGAGTGTACTTTCTGTCTGTTTACTTACAAAGTTCAGGATCCTTTGGTGCCATTTGGGCCTCGCCTTGCTGTGTGGTGGGTGTTTGTGTGGTGGGTGTTTGTGTGGTGGGTGTTTGTGTGGTGGGTGTCTGTGTGTGCTGTGGACCAGCCAGAGGAGAGAGATCGGACAACTTTTGTAGTTTGGCAGGGATCCTCTCCTCTGGCTGGATATAATGTGTTAAATGATCAATGTTTGTCTGGAGCTTTGTGGTACCCTTAGCGAGTACTGCCTTTTTCCCCTCCAATTCCAGGATTGTGTAGGGTCCCAACCAGTCATCGTCCAGCTTTCCCCCTTTTCTTTGCTCCTGTCTCACGTTCCTCCGCAACACCTGGTCCCCTACTTGGAAGTTGTCCTCCTGGCCCTTTTTCACTTTTCTTTTGCGGACGTTGTCCTGGCTTCGTTTCATATTTTTTTTCACCTCTGTGAATACAGCCTTCTGTTTGTTCAGGCCTTCGTGGATCTCCTCCGTTGCGACCAGCCTGCTGACTTTGTCTTCTTTGACCTGCAACAAATCACAGTTAGAATTTTAGAAGACAGATGATCCAAATGAAAACGTTTGAAACGGATGACAACATTAGAACATCTTACCAGGTACTCCTTTGGCACCTCGGAGGGATACCTAGCCTCCCTCCCAAACATCAAATAGTAGGGGCTGTATTGTGTGGTCAGCTGCTTCTTTGTCCGAAGACCAAACATGGTGGACTGCAGAACCTGGTCCCAACGTTTGGGGTGCACCAAATTTGTAAAAGAAATCTAGGATACAATTGGTCACCTCTCCTGCTGTTTTAGTCTTAAGTGGGTAGGCCTCTGCCCATTTGGTGAAATAGTCAACCATTACACATATGTACTGGTTGCCACCATCTGTTACTGTGAGTTTACCCACTAAGTCCATCCCAACCAGTTCCAAAGGCTCCGTAACCTGGGGGGAAATAAATACATGAGCATTACAGTAAATCACTGTTGACGTGTTTCTACACTGACAATACCAGTATGCCATGGTTTATTTTACCTCTATCGGACTGTACTCCTGCTTCTCCTTAATGTTGGCTCTCTTGGCCTGGCACTGTGGACACTGAGCAATCTAAAACAGACAAACATCAGTTATGAGAAATATTTAGTGCAAATAAATTATATGTTAAACTGATAGGGTGTTTGCGCATACAGCATCAGCAATTTTGAAATACACATTACACTCCTCTGTGCTACTTTTGAACCTGAATGTGTATTCCACCTCATTATTTTGAAGATACCAACTCACCCACTCGCGTATGTCACCCTCCATGCCAGGCCAATAGTACCGAGCAATGATGGCACAGTGAGTCTTCTCCACTCCGCAGTGTCCACCAATATTGCTGCAGTGAAACTCCGCAAACAAATCGTTTGCTTCTTCAGCAGTAGAGACCACTTTGGCAAGGTGCTCGGTTTGATTCTTTTTGCGCCTGCAGATGTAGTACAGTTCTCCGTCTGGTGTTTATATGACATAATATTAGATGTATTAGTTTTACCATAGCATATTATCATTGTTTTCTAGAGTCCATATGCATCCATACCCTTTATCGTGAAGGTGTCAGCTCTCCTCTTCATGACATACTGCTCTTTCTTGGTTGACCCCTCAGGATACTGGTGGTGGACTTTCAGATCCAGAATTTGTTTTACAATTCTGGGATCCATTTCCTAACGCTCTCTGTCCCTCCTCCTACTCCAACACCTACTTACACCTGTCTCACCTATGCGCCTACTCCTGCCTACCTACTTACCCTCACGTATTCATACACAAACAAATGAATACAACAAAGACAAACAAACAAAGTGACAAATACACGGAAACGTACAATACCAGCCTCTCTCAAATACACACAGTTGCACCTCAATTACTCACCCACAACCACTCACCAGGACAATCACTCTCACAGGCAACGCTCAATCACTCACTATATCTCACTTTCACTCACTATCTCACTATCTCTCGCTATCTCTCTCTTTATCTGTCTATCTATCTATCTCTCTATCTCTCTCTCACTATCTCTCTCTTTATCTGTCTATATCTATCTATCTATCTATCTATCTATCTATATCTATCTCTCTCTCTATCTCTATCTCTCTCTCTCTGTATCTCTCTATCTCCTCACTACCTCACAACATTGTGAACGGTTAATCAAATTTATATAGACTGGACCCATGCCCCAATTAATGATAAGTCTGTACACCTGATACCCATTTATACAAGTATAAACGAGTATCAAATCGAGTCGACATCATATTAATAACGATATATGATACAAATGTAAGACTGACAACAAGAATAGTTTGTAAAGGATTTATTGACGTTAGAATTATTAACAAAGCACTTATATACTAATAAAGGAATGGCTTATCTAAAGCCAGTTGAGTAGCACTTTAAATGTTTTGGCTCTATGAAACCTGATGTACTTTATGATTCTGTTTTCTTCAAGTTTGTATCTTCTTGGTCTTATGCACTTATTGTAAGTCGCTTTAGATAAACGTGTCAGGTAAATGCAATATCATATAATGTAATTGACATGAGTGTTTTGAACACTGTTATTTTATTCTGGATTCTCTGAGTAGTATCGTGTTGATCCGTGGCGCACTCATAACGCGCAGGGCTGGAGTGACTTTTACTGTTGGGACTCGGGTTTGAGTCCAGCATGAACTTTTTTGTTATTTTCATGTCGATGGACACTGAATATTATGTAGTTTGAATAGAGGATTCCTAATATTGTTTGCCGAGACCAAGATTAATGACCCATCAGCATTTTAAAGTCTAAATATCCCTGCACATGCAGCAATGACATTTCTGCTGCTGTCTTTGCAAAACGAGTTAACAGTCACATCTTATCTGGATGAGTGCTGCAGAATGGCGTTTTTATAAGGGATGTATGTGTGTGTCTTTCATATTAAACATGATCGCTGGTAGATAGCCACAGAAGATGTAACACAGTTTAATCTGGGCGGATCCCATTTCCCCTGAGCGAATCACAGTTTACCTGAGAGGATCACAGTTTAACACAGCTGAAAACTTCTCCACGCTGCTTTCAAACTCTGAGTAAACAACGTACGCTTCACTGGGAGGCTGTCTGAAGGTGTACACGGGTCTCAGATGGACTTGGTATCACATTAGGAACGATATTCAGTGATAATTCGGGCAACAATAGCTGGTTTTAAGGATTTATTCGAGCGGATCACAGCTTAACACAGCTGAAGACTTCTCCACGCTGCTTTCAAACTGTGAGTAAACAACGTGTGCTTCACTTGGAGGCTGTCTGAAGGTGTACACGGGTCTCAGATGGACTTGGTATCACATTAAGAACGATATTCAGTAATAAGTCTGCCAACAATAGCTGGTTTAAATGATTTATTGGAGCTCGCAATGTTTTGAACAGACATGCCCATGTCAACTCGTTTTTCTTTTTGTAGTCCTCGCTGTTCGCGTCCGGATATCGCCATCGTAACTACAACCTCACACACTGGTACTGAATGTGCATCAAAGTGTTCCTATCCAGCCAAATATACCAAAAGATTTATGTAAACGACAGAAGAAGCGATCGAAATGTGTATCTCTGTCGAAGGCCACGCCTCCACATCTGTCAACCAGTTGATCGGGGAACCAGTTAAACCGGAACACCGGTGCTCTCACACACAAGCGTGCGCACATTCGCACCAACAAAAACACACACACAAAGCGGAGCAAAGCAGAAGCAGAAACATGTATTTCTCTGGGCAAAACACACTGACTGACTTCCCACGGACAATATGTTAACAGTCGGCACTAAATACCCGACTGATGCACCTCACGTCTTCAAGACCTTGCTAAAAACATCGCAGGAGAACGCCCCCTCAGGCTCTCCCTCACAGAGCCGAACTGACCAATCAGAATCTGGGTCCCGCCTGCTTCATTTGCCTATGGCTGACTAGTTAACGTGTTGGCCATATGAACGGCAACTAGTTAACTAGTGGATGCATATTGCAGCTTACGTTAACTAGTGAAGGCAAAATGTTCACTAGTGAACTAGTTGAAGCCTGTTTTGGTCTTCTAAGCTGACTAGTGAGGCTCAAAATGTGCACTAGTTAACTAGTGAGGTCCAAATTGTCCACTAGATGCACTAGTACAATTGTTTTTACCTTACTAGTTCACTAGTTACACACAATTTAGCTGACTAGTTAACTAGTGAAGCCTTAGAGGAGTCACTAGTGAACTAGTGACACAGATGTGTTGCTTACTAGTTAACTAGTGGAGGGCATTTTTTCTCACTAGTCAGGTTTTATTATGAACATGTTGGTCTTTGACCTTACATGTTACACATTTTTCTTACATGTAAGACCTTTCCTTCGACTAGTTTGGCTTTGTTCGCACTAGTGAGGTACTGCATGCAACCAGTTAGCTATTGATTTAACATGTATGGCTTTTCCCAGAACTAGTGGATATTTAGAGCCCACTAGTTGTGCTTTTGTTCTCTCTAGTTCAACACAATGACTCACTAGTTGACGTGTACGTGCAACTAGTTCACTAGTGAAATGTTTCAAAGTCATACATGTTTACTAGTGCATATTTTGACACATCACTAGTGAACTAGTTGCACGTACATGTCAACTAGTGAACGTTTTGCCTTTACTAGTTAACTAGTGAGTTATTCTGGGTGCGACTAGTTAACTAGTGCAGACACATGTGTGCCACTAGTTAACTAGTCGTGCTTATTTTGTGTGACTAGTTAACATGTCGGAGATTTTGCAGCGCACTAGTTAACGTGTAAGACTTTTAGGGTCACTAGTACGGTCAGAGGGTCACTAGTTCATCAAAAAGCTTACACGTTGGGACTTTGGCGTTACTAGTGCTGCTCCTGGCGTCACTAGTAAGGCATACGTGGTAACTAGTCGGACAAAAGGGCCACTAGTTGCTGAAAAAGAGCGACTAGTGAAATGGTTTATTTAACTAGTAAAGCAGAGTGCCTAACTAGTTTGACCATATATCCAACAAGTAAAATCAAGGAGCCAACTAGTGAAGGCCGCTGCCGTCTGATATCAAGGAAATTGAATAAATACTCAAAAGGCTTGCCATAGCAGCGCACTAGTTAACTTGTAAGACTTTTAGGGTCACTAGTACGGTCAGAGGGTCACTAGTTCATCAGAAAGCTTACACGTTGGGACTTTGGCGTCACTAGTGCTGCTCCTGGCGTCACTCGTAAGGCGTACGTGGTAACTAGTCGGACAAAAGGGCCACTAGTTGCTGAAAAAGAGCGACTAGTGAAATGTTTTATTTAACTAGTAAAGCAGAGTGCCTAACTAGTTTGACCATATATCCAACAAGTAAAATCAAGGAGCCAACTAGTGAATGCCGCTGCCGTCTGATATCAAGGAAATTGAATAAATACTCAAAAGGCTTGCCATACTTCTCTCACTAGTTAACTAGTAAAGGGCAAAGGGTGCACTAGTTAACGCGTAGACATTTTGAGCCCCACTAGTTAACTAGTGAGGTCAAAAGAGGCGTCAACTAGTTAACTAGTGAACGTTTTGCCTTTACTAGTTAACTAGTGAGTTATTCTGGGTGCGACTAGTTAACTAGTGCAGACACATGTGTGCCACTAGTTAACTAGTCGTGCTTATTTTGTGTGACTAGTTAACATGTCAGAGATTTTGCAGCACACTAGTTAACGTGTAAGACTTTTAGGGTCACTAGTACGGTCAGAGGGTCACTAGTTCATCAAAAAGCTTACACGTCGGGACTTTGGCGTTACTAGTGCTGCTCCTGGCGTCACTAGTAAGGCATACGTGGTAACTAGTCGGACAAAAGGGCCACTAGTTGCTGAAAAAGAGCGACTAGTGAAATGGTTTATTTAACTAGTAAAGCAGAGTGCCTAACTAGTTTGACCATATATCCAACAAGTAAAATCAAGGAGCCAACTAGTGAAGGCCGCTGCCGTCTGATATCAAGGAAATTGAATAAATACTCAAAAGGCTTGCCATAGTATGGACTTAGGACTTAGGAGACAAAAGGACTTAGGAGAAGAGACTGCGGTACTTTAGAGAATCCGAATGCACTTTCACTATCCGACGTGTTTATGATGCGCCAGCGGACGTCATTGTGTGTGTCTGCTGCTGTGGGAAACCTTGGAAACCACAGTTTTCTATACAGCGGACGACAACATGGATGTTTAATAAGAACGAGGGACTACTGTAAACTCATCTAGAGATTCTGCACCGTGCTCTGATGCTGCTGCTTTGCTTTATGAACGTGGACACCAGAGAAACATATTCTTCATGACCAAAGTTGGAATTGAATTAAAAAAGGAAAGTGAAACTTATGCTCGTCTCCCTCTCCCTCCGGTCCACATTAATACAAATTATCCCAATACGTATGATTGTATGAACTAAAGATCTTAAAAATCAATACAGATGTATTTATTATAAACGTTAGTCCTTAACATCTATCACTGTGTATATCACCATTCAAACATCTTTTAAAAGTTTAAGAAACCCCACACAGCTCAGTAAAGACTGAAATGTTGACTTTATTTGATAATTTCAGTAAAAACTAACGTTCATATTTCTCTCTTTTATTATAATACTGATGAACGTTCAAAACAAAGCACTTTGGCTACTTACCAACTATGTTTTAAAAAGCTTAATAAGCACCGTAACTTTCATGATATCATTTCTCCGTCATAATCGTTTTTTTCCGTGAACGGCCGACTGTTGAGTGACAGCAAATGCTGCGGCTGCAATGCATTGTGGGGCAGCATTTTCGCTTCTCCTGTCGGTTAGGGAGGTCCAGTGGTTCCTAAGCTAAAGGAGGTTATAAAGGAAGTTTGAAACCTCCTTTCCTATCATTCTCATCATTCTAGAGAATTCGAACGGCACTTATCATGGCTGCCACTGAGGGACTTCCGGGTCATTTCACTCCTTTAGGAAGGTTCCTAAGCTAAATGGACTATTCGACTTCAGCCCTGGGCTGCAGTCGGATAGTTTAAAAATCAGCTCCTAAGTTCGAACCCTATCGTCTATTCCTTGACCTCTGAGTGAAACGTCACGGGGTTAAGGGATAGTGGATAGGAGAATTCAAAAGGACTTAGGAGAAGAGACTGCAGTACTTTAGAGAATCCGAATGCACTTTCACTATCCGACGTGTTTATGATGCGCCAGCGGACGTCCTGAATGTGCGTCTGCTGCTGTGGGGAAACTATGGAAACCACAGTTTTCTATACAGCGGACTACAGCATGGATGTTCAATAAGAACGAGGGACTACTGTGAACTCATCTAGAGACTCTGCACCGTGCTCTGAAGCTGCTGCTTTGCTTTATGAACGTGGACAACAGAGAAACATATTCTTCAGGACAAAAGTTGGAATTGAAATAAAAAAGGAAAGTGAAACTTATGCTCGTCACCCTCTCCCTCCGGTCCACATTAATACAAATGATCCCAATACGTATGATTGTATGAACTAAAGATCTTAAAATCAATACAGATGTATTTATTATACACGTTAGTCCTTAACATCTATCACTGTGTATATCACCATTCAAACATCTTTTAAAAGTTGAACAAACCCCACACAGCTCAGTAAAGACTGAAATGTTGACTTTATTTGATAATTTCAGTAAAAACTAACGTTCATATTCCTCTTTTTGATTATAATACTGATGAACGTTCAAAACAAAGCACTTTGGCAACTTACCACCTATGTTTTAAAATGCCTAATAAGCACCGTAACTTTCATGATATCATTTCTCGGTCATAATCGGTTGTTTCCGTGAACGGCCGAGACTCGAGTGACGGCAAATGCTGCGGCTGCAATGCATTGTGGGGCAGCATTTTCGCTTCTCCTGTCGGTTAGGGAGGTCCAGTGGTTCCTAAGCTAAAGGAGGTTATAAAGGAAGTTTGAAACCTCCTTTCCTATCATTCTCATCATTCTAGAGAATTCGAACGGCACTTATCATGGCTGCCACTGAGGGACTTCCGGGTCATTTCACTCCTTTAGGAAGGTTCCTAAGCTAAATGGACTATTCGACTTCAGCCCTGGTCTTTTTTTAAAATTGGGACAGCCTTCTTTCGGCGGAAGTGACGTGTGCGGTCTACGAATGCACCCTTCTAAGGACACAACCCCTGAATTGAGACACAGCCCTACACGTGGACTCAAATGCTCATGTTCAATACTGTCACTGTCCCTTCGTTTTACTCTATAGCCTACATGTTTTTAAAGAGGTTTTTGGTTTACCCCGACACAGAGTGGTTAATCTTTATCCTGTGTGTGACAGCAAACAAATCAGTTATTGTCTTTTATATTCTAGACAAGCTGCACTGCTAATAAGAACAAATGGTTTCATGACGGTCACACAGGAAATCCACAAAGGTGCAGAAGGTTGATTCATTTTCACATGTGATGTTGCATCTATCTTCTCTTTTGACAATTGAGGGGTTCACTATGGGGGCTGTTTGTGATCTTAACACTTTTGAACTTTAGGAAAAAGGCTTGCCAAATAAATGCATTAGAGCAGTGATTCTCAAATGGGGGTACGCGGACCCCTGGGGGTATGTTGGGGTACTGCAGGGGGTACGTGAGATTTCAAAAATAAAATTAAAAAAAGGTTAATTAAAAAAATACCATGCATGATTACAAAAATAATCTCAGTACAATAAGTTAAAAAATAGTTTTATGTATTGATTTAAATTGACATGCATCCGCTAAGAAAAGTAGGCGTTGTTACTGTTTGAACTAACGTAACAACGGAAGGAACTGCTTCTATAGTGTTTTTGAGGAGCTTTTTGATTACAGATTTGAAAACATCGTTGCTTGCTTTAAAAGTAGCACAATTCATTATGTCAAACCTTGGAAAGTATCTAGATATCCCTGCCCTAATGCCAAAGGAACTGCACAATGAATATGTGTCGCCGTTTGATGTCTATGTCTGGACCGCTGCGTAAAAAGGAGGGTTTCTGCCCCATTACTTCTCTTCTTACTTCTATAAGAATAAAACACGGAGGACGGAGATCTCTTTTTGTCCCCCTCTTCTCCCCGCTGCAGCCTAGCAGCTGATCTCAAAGCACGCTCCCCTCTCCTGCAGGGAGAAAAACTCTATTTATATACTTTATATAGGTTGATACAGTAGCCCCTTTTTTAAAATAGTTTTTATAGGTGTTGCTATCTGTTTTGTGTAGCGTGGTTCTACAAGCAAGTCAATGCATTCATTGGGTGGTATCAGAGAGTTACACGGGTCTGTAAATGCAATGAAAACAATTGGCCACAGCAAATAATTTATATTAAACATGTAATTTTTACTTTTGAATACTTCAGTACAAAGGATGTATTGAATAATTTAAGTGATATATGTGTACACATATAAATCATTAGTCAAAACAGGGCTACATTTGATTTAATTAAAAGGTATAATATGTGGTAAACTGAAGAGCCCTTTGGGAGCCGAAAGAGCCGGCTCTTCTTGGTGAGCAGAGCCAAATGATCCGGCTCACCAAGAAGAGCCGGAATTCCCATCACTAGAACGAATGACTTCTTCTGCGAGGATTTATAAAAGCAGCTGGAATCCCTTAAATTGCATTACTGCCACCTACAGTATGTATTTCTGCTGAGTGTCATTATTCTATTGGATAAAAAAAGTTAGGAAACGCCCCTATACGATCCGCCTCCTTGCTGCGGTCTGCAGCCAGACCCATCTCACAACTACGGGTAGCGATGAGAAGTGAGGCAGGGACGAGCTCTGCCTCTCGTAAGCATGCTCGTAAGCCCACAGTAACTGGCTGGAGCGCGGGCACTAATTTAACGCGGGCACTTATTTTGTGAGCGCGCTCAAGCCAGTACTGTGGGGTAAGGTGAGGGAGGCACAGATGAGCTCTGCCTCACCTCAGAATGCGTCACCCCACAGAAACTGTCTGGAAAGCGGGCCCTAAGCGCATGCCTGCACCATCTCACTGTACGTCACCAATGTAATGTTTGTAGATCCCTTTATTACATGTATCCTCGCCATCCATAGTCTCTAAATAACTTATTTCACGTATGATATTTAGGCTCGCTGGTCTCATCATACAACGGCAATGAAAAAAGCACCAGGGGAGGCAGCCATAACCTCTGCCGCACTGAAGGGGGCGCAGTGAGCCCACGGGTTCTTGTTGCTACTGTTATTCTACGCAGAGACGGTAGACTTAAACAACAAACTAGACTTTTGAAACTACAGGAAGATAAGGAGGACTTTTACAAAAAAGTAATGGAGATTGATGTCCAGAAGGATAGCATGGACTTCATCTTCAAGTCAAGGTAAGACCCCAATTGTAATGAAAATGGGATCTTACTAAGAAAGAACAATCCAATATTTAGATTTTGGGTATCCTTTTGTTGAACGGTCTGTTTAAAATGAATCGAAGCATCAGACCAAAAAAGCTTTTGAAAATAATCGAATATTTCGATTAAGGTCAACATATAATATTTGTAAATCTGACTCTGAAAGAGTCAGTGCCTCACCAGCCATGAACCTCACCGCACGTCACTGATCTATAAAGCCATGTTGGGTAAACTACCTTTTTTATATCTGCTCTCTGATCTCTCGACGAATTGAAAGTACGTATTGCCTGAGATCTCATGATGTTGTTTTATTGAATGTGCCAAGTGCTAGGACTGTCTTAGGGAAGAAAGCTTTTAGATGTGCAGCTGCACTAACTTGGAACAGCCTGCAAACATGTTTAAAACTGAGCACTTTGGTTCCCCTGCATCATTTAAAAACTCGGCTGGGTGACTTGCTGTTTGATACTCATGGTAGCTGTCACTGTAAATAGAGTTTGTAAACGGTGCCCTGCACATTATGTTGTATGTCATCCTTATTGTTGTTCTGTTGTTTTATGTTACATGTGTAATGTCCTGCAGGTCACCCTTCAAAAAGAGATCTTTTGATCTCAAGGGGCTTCACCTGGTTAAATAAAGGCTACAAAAAAACACACTTTGCCCCTGAACATTATTATAATACAATGTGCATTGTACACATTCCAGAGATTGCACGTTTTACATAAGAGGAAGAAACATTTGTATATGGATATGAGACACTGGATGTAAACTCAACCCATGTATTCATGTGTGTTCAAACTACATAACCACATTGCCCTGTGATCACAGAGGAGAGAAGGATTCAGAGCTGAACAAATAACAGATGTTATTTTTAAGAAGAAAAGACACAGACAATGCAATCAACAATTGACCAGTGAAGACTTAGCATACATCATAGCATACATAGCATACATCACATATGTATACATAGCATGTATACATAGCATACATCATAGCATACATCATAGCGTACATCATTTGTTCATCTTTTTATTATTAAATCTCAATATGTTAAAAATAAAACTAATTTCTGGGCATTGGGTCAACTATTTCATGAACTAATCCCACTTTTAAATCTTGAACTTTGTCTGTTAAATTCAGTCTTTTAACAATTGTATTGCAGTATAACTATATCTTGCTTTCTCCGCCTCATCAGAGTTATGGATTGGATTCTAAATCTCATTCTACTTTCAGGTAAGTGTAACTCCTTTTACTTTCTCTAAGTGAACAGTCTCTGAATAAACATCACTGTAGTGTACTGTAGTTTCTCTCAGCTGCAGCATGTTTTTGATTTTCGATTACACAGTTTCTCTCCTCCAGATATCAAACCAACCAATTTACCAATCATTAACTCAATCAATTACTACATTAATCAGTTAACAAACCAATCACTAACTTAATCATAACTAACTAAATCAACCAACCAACCAATCAATTCAAATCATAATTTAAATGGCTCGTAAAATATAAAAGTGTAATCGAATGTAATTTGAGTATGTTTATTGTATTTTTCAGTTGAAATGTATCTCCACGACTTCTCTCCCACAGCGCTGTGCTCTCTGTCTTCATGTGTACTCCAACCTGAGTTTGTCTTATTCAAAGAAAAGAAAACCTGGCGTGAGGCTCAGAGTTTCTGCAGAGAGGATTGTCTCGACCTGGCCACCATAGAGGACCTGGGAGATATAGAAACAGTGCTGAGATCTGTTGAGGTACGATGATGCCGTGTGGAAAGGGGAGCAGAGGTGGCACTGGTCCATAACTGAAAAAGATGTCTACAAGAAGGGAGAAAGAGATTATTTCATTTGGGACATCCAAGAAGATACTGGTTTCACTGTCTTCAACAACGGGACACTGTTTGTCAGAGAGTGCACCACCACACAACGTTCAATTTGCTTTGATGGTGAGTGACACTTTGATTCTGGAGTCACTCTCTCACACACACACACACACACACACACACACACACACACACACACCACCACCACCACACACACCCACACCACACACCCCCACACACACACACACACACACACACACACACACACACACACACACACACACACACACACACACACACACACACACACACACACACACACACACACACACACACACACACACACACACACACACACACACACACACACACACACACACACACACACACACACACACACACACACACACCACACACACACACACACACACACACACACACACACACACACACACACACACACACACACACACACACAATTTAAAATGTGTGCCTCTACTGTGACATGTCTCCATGCTTTAATGTTCAAAAAGCTCTTTATTTTTCTCATACTACCTCTGTTCACCCTCTGTCTGAAACCAGAGCCCAGTCTGCTCTGATTGGTTAGCTGGCCGGCTCTGTTGTGATTGGTCAACTGCTTAGAGATGTCCCGCCCCTTAGCCTATAACGTACAATGTGTTGGAGCGCTAGCCAATAGGAGAATGAGTGTTACATAGTGATGTCACTATGTTACAGATGTAAACAAAGGAGTCCAATGGAGGCGTTTCAGGCAGGGGTTTTAGCCTTTGCAGACCATTTACATGCACACAAACCGATATAACACGTAGAAGGGAAACCCCCAAAAGCCTGTATACACAAGGCGTCTTTAAGGATCAAAACAATCAGCACCAGTCTTTCTAATACACAGAGAGACACAGAAAACGATAAACTTGTGGTTTTCTTCATAGGAGGAAAACAAGGTAGAGATCAGCACGTACACGTTGCAAATGCTAGGATGGATTGCTGCTCGAGACCACTGCAGACAATTCTTCACAGACCTGGCCAGTGTGAGGAATGATGGGAAGTAGCCGGGGACCAGCAAGTGTGGGTTGGCCTCTTCAGGGACATCTGGGTGTGGTCGGACCAGACATTATCCTCATTCAGATACTGGAAAACAGGCAAAGCTGTTTATACTCCATCTGACGGAAACTGTGGAGCTTTGATGAAGAGCGTTTCTGGACGATGGGGAGAACGGCTACGCAGAGTGACAGAAAAACACCCGTTCCTCTGTAAATGTGGTGAGTTCTTCAATTTCATTATTTCATATTCCCTGTTTAGTTAATTTTTTTAGCTCATAATCTAAATTATTTTATTATTTGTGAGAACAGGTGAACATACAGTATATGTCCATACAATTTCAGTGGAAATATTTTGTAAGAACTACAAAGCAAAACTAACAATTGTAATATTAATCCAATCCAACTTTATTTATATAGCACTTTAAAAACCTTCAGACCAAAGTGCTGTACAGAGAGATAAGCTCACACAACATAATATAAATACATTTAAAATACAAGATACAAACACAAAACAAACCAGAATAAACGTAATAATTAAAAAATAAATAACAGCCATATAATAAAAACAATAGACCACTGAAAGCAAATAAAAGAAATCTACTTGTTTCTGAATGCCTCACATCGCGGAGGGTGCCTCACCCGAAGCGCATATGCGGCGCAATTACTGTAAGCATGCACCCCCCCCCCCCCGGGTGTTTTTTTAATGCTGAAACATTCAGACTGTTGGAAAAACCCAGATAACCTGGAGAAAACCCATTCATGAAGACTACATGGATTTAGGGGGGACAATGGGAACACATTACATTAAAGGTGAACAGGTCTCCCTTGGAAAAGAGATCAATGATCTCAATGGGATTTTATCTGTATAAATAAAGGTTTGAAATGAAATGAAAGGTAGAGGGGGAAAAGTGGGGTAGAGGGGTAGAGGGGATGTAGATTGCCATTTAATTCAGCATCATGAAGTTCTCCTGGTTCCTCTTGATCATTTGAGTTTGCGGAGTGGAATATCTGAGCAATGGTTCCCCTGTCACCATCCTGTGGGTCCGCGACCCCACCCGAGCGGAACGGATCTTTACTGCAGGAGGGTTTGCTATTGTGAGTGGTGTGACGAGGGTACGCTGCACGCTAGTCTCACTGTTCTTCTTCAGAGGTGGTGTGACGAGGGTACGCTGCACTCTAGTCTCACTGTTCTTCTTCAGAGGTGGTGTGACGAGGGTACGCTGCACTCTAGTCTCACTGTTCTTCTTCAGAGGTGGTGTGACGAGGGTACGCTGCACTCTAGTCTCACTGTTCTTCTTCAGAGGTGGTGTGACGAGGGTACGCTGCACTCTAGTCTCACTGTTCTTCTTCAGAGGTGGTGTGACGAGGGTACGCTGCACTCTAGTCTCACTGTTCTTCTTCAGAGGTGGTGTGACGAGGGTACGCTGCACGCTAGTCTCACTGTTCTTCTTCAGAGGTGGTGTGACGAGGGTACGCTGCACTCTAGTCTCACTGTTCTTCTTGTGAAGTCGTGCGACGAGGGTACGCCGCACGCTAATTTCACTGTTCTTCTGCGCGGTGTCCCGGCTTTTAGAAGTGTCCAATCTGGGCGACCGCTCTCCTGTTTCTTTCCCACGGTTCTTTGATGACTCCACCCCAGTTAGGGCAGAGTGTCTTCCTGCAGGTGCTCCCGGTGTTTTAATGGTTGGGGTGCGGGTTGGCCGCAGATCAGCAGTACTGCTCTCTTTGAGCTGAAACTTGTCCTTTTCCAGGTACTGCTTTCTCTTCTCCTCCGAGGAAGCGGTGCACTGGCATGTAGAATTTGCCTTCGTGGGCAACGGTTCACCTGCATCTTTTGAACCATGGCGGGCATCACCAGCTCGGGAAGGTGTTGGCAGGACGTGCGGCCTCACATCCACCGCGGCTTGCTGCAGGCTGCTGCGTTCCTGTTCCCGTTCCCGTTGCCGTTTCATTAAGCACTCCTTGCTAAACGGGTCAGTACCGCGTTTGGGCAACCACTCATCAGTTTCTCGACAGAAGTAATTGTAATCTGGCTCCTCCCGTAATCTCTGAGCTGCTGGATGATGCGCGCTCTCCTGCTCCATGTATTGCTGGATTTGGTTCTCTCCCTCAGCAATCTGTTTCTCCATTTCTCTGGCAGCATGTAATTCCTCTCTTATCTCCTGTTGACGAAGGGCTTTATTTTTAGCAGCATCGGATAATAAATCCTCTTGATGCTTAATGTTGGTTTGTCTTTTTAAATACACTTCTCGATTACTTTGCTCCTCAGACAACCTGTCAAGCTGTTTCAGTTGATGATACCAGTCCAGGCTGTTCTTTTTCTCCTCTCTCTCCTTCTCTTCTTTTCCACGATGTGTTTCCATTCTGTGAGTGGCAATGCTCTTCTGAGCCGCAGCCCTCTTCTCCTTCAGGTCCTTCTGCTGTTTTATCACTTTAGCATCTGCCTCGGCCACTTCCTTGGACAACTTCACCTCCTCTCTCTGGATTCTCTGAGCAGCCTCCTTTTTTTTAGCCGCTGCCAGTTGGTCTTTAACTATATCCTTAGGAATCTGCCTCATCTTGAGTTGTTCTGACTTCTCCTGTTTTCTCTGCTGCAGCAGTTCCTCTATGTCAGTCTGAACACGTTTAGTTTCCTTCTCCTTCATGTTCAGTTTTTCAATTTCTCTTTGTCTGAGGCAGTTTTTTCTACAGATTTCCTCTTTACGAAGTTTTATGTTTTCGTCCTTTGCCTTCTGTTCTTTTCGATGCTCCTCTCTAAGCTTCTGTTTATGCTGTTCATCGAGGGCCCTGAGTTGGTCTCTTTCTTCCTTCTCCTGTCGTCTCTCCTTTTCTATCAACAGATTCTTCTCCTTGGTCTGCTTAACAAGCTCGTTTTTCAGAGCCACATTATCACGGCGTCTCTGACGAATGTTGTCTTCCTCTTTTCTCTGAGCATCAATACATATCTGACGCCTCTTTTCGTCCTCCTCCCTTTTCTGTTGGTTAGCCTTCCTCACTGTCTCTCTATTAGACGCAGCCATAACTGCATTGTCCTTCTTATTTTTTCTTTTAAGAGGTCGCTATTGAACTTCCTGACCCTTGCATTCTGGAAGAACCTCTTATCCTTGGCTGCGTCAAGCGCCAATGATAAGTGCCGGTCTTTTCTCTTTAAATCCACGTCATTTGCAGCCGTCTCAGACCTATAGTCCTCCTCTGCCTGTTTGCGCATCATTGTTTGTTCCCGCTGCTTCAATATGCAGGTTTTGTAGATTGGATGAGCCATTTCAGTTTGTTCTGTGTTGTCGTGTTGTGTTGGGAAAATACCGTCTGTGTCTCTGTGTTGTGTCTCTGTGTTGTGTCTCTGTGTTGTGTCTCTGTGTTGTGTCTCTGTGTTGTGTCTCTGTGTTGTGTCTCTGTGTTGTGTCTATGTGTTGTGTCTCTGTGTTGTGTCTCTGTGTTGTGTCTCTGTGTTGTGTCTCTGTGTTTTGTCTCCACAAACTGATGGACTGAAGTCTTAGCAATTTGGTTCGGAACACAGATCAAGGCGAATGACATCATTAGATAGTGACCTCACATTCCGTGTGACAGCACTTGACTTTTGACTATTAAGTCATTCAAATAATCGCATTCCAAGTTGCCTATACAGTTGCTAGGCAACCAACATTATTGAATTTCACACCTGATTCTAAACTAATGCATTCCAATCAGGGGCGGATCTAGACAAATATTCATGGGGTGGCAGGAGATGTTGAGGGGTGGCATCCCCCGGCAGAAGTATATGCTGATTTAATCGCAGTCATATCAATCAATGTTAACTTGGAAAGCCACAATATTAATATTTTAACTCAATAACATCAGGACAGAGATGTTCACAAGTCTTTTTTTGCAAGTCCAAGTCAAGTCTCAAGTCTTTGGTCACGAGTCCAAGTCAAGTCTCAAGTCTTTGTGGGGTGAGACTTGATCAAGTCTCAAGTCTTTGGTCACGAGTCCAAGTCAAGTCTCAAGTCTCTAAAAAAATAAAAGTCTCATCATGTCTCTTCTGGTTGTAATAAGCCAATTGTCTGCTGCTATCCAGTATGTTAAGAATACTGCACAGCTATATCTAAGAAATTCAAAGCATTTACTGTGTTATTATCACTCCTATATCTATTAGCATACAGTATCAGTACTGATTAGTTGTTTGTTATATGATCACTTTAAACCGGCTATTGCAATGCAATATGAGGACAAACATCACACTTTAGCTAAATACAAACAACTTATAAGCAAAACACTTCAGAATCAGAAATACGTCAAATACATCTTTGTATCAACCGTATTGTTTAATTACACTGGGTCTCTAATGACATCTTTTAAGTCTACTATTAATAAACATAATCCTCTATCCTCTCACTCAAACCCAGTGTCATGGTAACCTGATAAACCTGTAACATTAACGTTACGTGGTCAACAATAAACCTGTAACCTGCCTATAAACCCACAGATGTATTTATGTATGTAACTATGTATTTTTCTACGTTTAACGTTAGCCAGTAGATGGTGGCAGCGGGTAATGATTAACGTTACCGACCTTTTTTATGTCATGTCAAGAGTTGGATGTCAACGCCACTCAACTCAAACAAGCGTGACAAGCAATTCACTAATATTTTCAAATATTCAGTTACAAAGCTAGCAGCAAGCTAAGTTAGCATTACACAGCTGATGCTGAGCTAAACATGTTTGCTAACCGTCCATGCGTTAATGTGACTGACCTCTCCGGGTGACTTTTCAAGTGCCTGATGAAATTCGACGTTGTTGCGCCAGCATCCTTGATTTTGATATTGCAGACTTTGCAGTGTGCGCTCCTTTTGTTGGTGCCGCCGGCGTTTTGTTCGAAGTTTTTGTAGTTGAACCTAATTACAAGCGGTACAGCCGCAGGTGTGCCGCCGGTCGCCATTGTGTTACTACGAGGTAATAACAGAGGCGCGCACGTCTGCGTAATGAGCCCGGCTAAAGTAACTGGATGGCCTACCTGCCTGTCAGCCTTCCATCTGGGCACAAACTGATCTCGTGCCCTCATTGGTCATGTGCACGTTCGTGTGTGTTGGAGGAGGCGGGCTCTATAAGGAAGTAGCAGCCTCGAGCAGATTATCTCCGGTTGTGTATTTTCAAATTCTAGCGATCTCGAGCCGGTTTCTCTCAAATGTACCTACCCCACCTTTAATACGCCAAAAATAGAAAACACAATGATTGTTCACGAGTCCCAACACACGAGTCCAAGTCGAGTCTGAAGTCTTTTGGTCACGAGTCCAAGTCAAGTCTGAAGTCTCTGTGTGTGCGACTTAAGTGCGACTCGAGTCCGAGTCGCAGACTCGAGTCCCCATCTCTGCATCAGGATACATTATTGTGGCACATCATTTAAATATAAATATATAAGGTGGCAGACATCATTTAATGAATTTTAAATGAACAATAACAAATAAAAGACCAGCAGGGTTACCAAATCTATGCAGACTGCTGCAATACGTACATTAATTAACTGTCTCTTCGATGTTTGTCTGAATATGATAATATTAACAATCATATCATTCTTATCAGCTGTCAATCACTTTTATGATTCACATATTCATTTATTATTCAATAAACTATATTTTTTGGAGGAGTTAATGATGAATGTTCCTCAAGATGCTTGCTCACCCTCCTTCAAATTTGAATGACTATATCAAAACTCAAAAGATTCAAAGGAACAGTTCAGCGCAGCACGACTTTACTGCAAACAGTTACAACCTTGACTTTACATCAGAAAGAACAAACATTAAAGAAGTGACTAACTGCATCAATTAGGGTTAAAAAACGTGTATTCAGCTAAAATATATACACCGCTGCAGCTATTATGCAGTGGAAAGTCCTTACCTACTGGCCAGTTAAATCCTTTGTGCCTGTAGCCATCAGGCTGCACAACAATGTTACTGGACATAAATACACACTGTTTCCATACATCCATGCAAATATATGTAATATGTATGACCCAATATGTATTATGTTCATTTTCATTCATTTCTTACTTCATAGTTTATATGACCCAATGTAGCTATATAGGCTCATTTTTATTTTGTATTCATTTCTTATTTCATAGTTTTTGTATTTGAATCTTTGATTTTATTAATCTGTGTGAATCTGTGCTGTCCTGTTTTTCATTCTTACCCTGTTGCTGTTTGAACTGCTGAATTTCCCCACGGGGATTAATAAAGGTCCATCTTATCTTAAATCAAAGTGGTTACTTTTTTTTGGCTGGGCAGTGTAGTTGTACGTTTTATTTGACTTTCTCAGTAATTAAAACAGTTTTTTGGGGGCAGACCCCCACTGTTATGGAAATCTTAGACCTAGTCAATACTGTGGAGATATACAATTAGAATGATCAATCAATAAACTGCCTCGAAGGCACAGGTCTCACAGAGTATAGGATAGTTTGCAGGAGTGTGCGCAATAGTCACAGAATAGCAAAGCTTATACAAGATAGGGCGAGCAGACAGAGTTTTGTGTAGCGGCGGAACGCCTCAGAAATCTGCTTTCACAAGGATGTCTCATATTGTTATTAGACGCATGTCCTTGAGCTGGAGAAAGTATAACGGTTCTCAGAATATGGAAGTTCATGTGTGACTTTGTGTGAAGAGGAGGAGTCTCAACATAGTCTACCAAATCAGCTCTGTGGCCGTGAAGCGCTTGGGAATAATAACCCTCATTAAGAGTATGCAGAGAAAAAGCACATATCAGGAAAATTGTACAGTAGTGTTAGACAATGCTTTTAGAAGCATTTGGTTTTACCCAAGCGGCAAACTCTGGGGAACAGCCGGGAAGCCAATACGGAAGTGCCACACACTGCAGTTCATATAGTGGCCGATAGGCGATGGCTGCAGAAAGGAGCAATTTCCATAGACCCCCATGTTAAAATGCCCAACTTTACAGCAGAAAAAAACATGTTTCTATCCCTGGCTCTTTTATTATCGATATAGTTAGATTCCACCTTCATGATTATGGATCTGTGAGTGAATTGTTTTCTAACAGGACCCTTTTATTTATATTAGGTCTTAAAGTTGTTGCATTAATTAGGGCGTGGTCACGTTGATGGACACGTACATGCCTCACTGTCAGCTAACAGCAACTTGCCCACTCTGCTAGGCTACAACCATAGAGGCTACAACGTTAGTTAGTCATAGTACTTGACCCTTTAGCTTTAGCCGTGTTCGTGGTGATATACCAGACAATTAAGATGTCGTGCTGTGCGCTTGAATGTACTAACAGAACTTCCAAGAAGTCTACTCACAGTTTTTTTCGGTGAGTAAAATGATAATATTATACATGTTAACCCCGTTAGCAGGTGTTTGTGTGCTTGTTAGCAGTGTTGTAGTCAAGTCACCAATTCACGAGTCCAAGTCACCCTCGAGTCACCACTCTTCGAGTCCGAGTCCAAGTCCGAGTCACCAAGGGAGAGTCGTAGTCGAGTCCGAGTCCAAGTCCGAGTCACCCAAGGAGTGTCCAAGTCGAGTCCGAGTCCGAGTCATCATTACCTGTGTTCGAGTCCGAGTCCAATTCCGAGTCACTTAAGAAGAGTCCAAGTCAAGTCCGAGTCACAAGTCTTCATGTATTAATCTTCGTGGATATATGTTTTGAAATGTAGCTGCTCCTCTACATTGCTGTTATCCTGTCTATTGAACTGCTGTGAAGCGACTTTGGCTACAATTCTTGTAATAGGTGCTATACAAATATAAAGCTTATTTCTAATATTCATATTATTATTATATATAAATAAACTATATTTAAAATGAGTTACCTTTTAGAGAAGTGATTATATTTGTATGCCAATATTTTCCTATGGTAAAGTTTTCGTTTTGCACTTTTATTTTGATAGTAATAAGATTGGGACTCTTATTTTGAAGGAACTTTTACGGGTTAAATCAGTTTACTGATAAAGATTTAGCCCCAGAAAGCACATGGCTACTTAGCATGCAAAATGACGTCATTCTGCATGTTAAGTATGTGCTTTCGTGTTATGGCTGAATCTTTATTTATTGATTAGATCACGTTACTCTGATGATAGTGTTCAAGACAGCCTATATGTCTGAACTCGACCCTTAGAGTAATGTGTTACGGAGCCTTCTCTTCTATATTGTTTCCACATAACGAGCATTTTGCTCTTTTCCAATGTGGAAGCAGAATGTGTGAAAGCATACAGCACGATGCGGGGTGTGTCTGTAGACATCTCTAGACTGGAACAGCGGGGCCCAGTACGTGAACTCGCCATACAGGATAGAGGACATCAGACTCCAGAGAAAATGTGCTCGAGTCCGAGTCCAAGTCGGAGCGTCAATGTACGAGTCGAGTCCGAGTCATCGTGGGGGGGGGGAATTCACGAGTCCGAGTCCAAGTCATCCTGTGCGAGAATTCACGAGTCCAAGTCCGAGTCGCGTCAATCAGTGCGCGAGTCCGAGTCGAGTCCCGAAAATCGGCACTCAAGTCCGACTCGAGTCCGAGTCCAGGACTCGAGTACTCCATCTCTGCTTGTTAGCTTAGCTTGTTATGTAGCTTATTAGCCAGCTAAGGACGTAACCCTCTATACATGTGTATATATATATACAGTTTAGTTTATGATTCAGCCTTGGGTAAGACTTTTATAGTCTATGGCTATGACGCCCATAATGCTAAATGGGAGCAAATGTTAAAAGGGGACCCAATTATCCCAGTGGTGGCCGCCGGAGTCCGCCGCCGAAGCTAACCGGAGCCGTAGCTAGCCCTTTGCAGCTCCGTTAGCTTCGGCCAGCGGCGGAGTACGGCGTTATAACTGGAGATCAAGGAATGCAGCGAAACGCGGACTTGGTTCGCCTGCAGCCCGCTATAGTATTAGCCAGAGCTATTTAATAGAAGAGTTACGACATCTCCGTTCACTCCAATGGACCACTTTTTTACAGCAATGGCGGATCGTGGAGCCTCTCAATCGTTCCCCGGAAGTTAGCGCCAAGGCTGGCAGAGCTGTGGAGTTGCAGCATAATACACCGTTCGTGACGGACTTTTAAAGGTAAGAAGAAGTTTAAAGATTTATATTGCGGATATTATCAGTACATCTGATTCAAATTAACATGTGTATTAAAGGATGTCAGTGGATTATCCCTAAATTAGTAGATTTAGGGAACGTTTACAGATAACAGATTAAGCTAGCATACCGAAGCAAGTTAGCAAAACACGTTGAACAGCCTTTTAATTGTAAATTCCGTTCTCTTAATGTCATTTCGTCCAACATGTTGAATTAGAGAAGAGGGGCTTCTAAACGGGATTGTATGCGGGGGTGGAGGGAGTTAAATATTAGATAAATATAACTTTGGTGCGTGTAAGAGTGAGTGTTTTTAGCAGAGCCATATTGTGTCCTTGTGATTCTGTTGATTATTACCTGTCTGTATAATGTTGCAGCTCATCTGATTCTGGATTGATGGCAAAGGGAGAGGGACTTAAGTGAGAGTGAAAACACAAGGTAAGTTTAATACTACTGTTTTATATAAGTAAACACCTTATCTCCCCAAGGCATTTCCCATCCAATAGGTGTGCTGTGTGTGTATAACCCTTTCTCCTGTCTGTTACTCCCTCTTTCAGCACAAGAACCAGAGGGGGGTTCAATGGAGCCTGAATACCTGCACTGAGACCCTCACCCTGCACCCTGAGTCTCAACTCTGTGTTTTTCAAGCCTTTCCCTGTTTTTTTGTATTAAACAAAACATTAAGCTTTCCCAATGGCGTGGTTTTCGTTTTATGAAAAAGTGCAAATGCAGTGTTTGTATATAATTACATCACATATTGTGTTGCTGTTGGTCGTGAAATTGCTCCTGCTGACTTGAGCCAGCCATTTTTTCCTCCGCTCTGTGTCAGTGGGGAAGCCGTACATTCGTACTCCTTTCTCTGAGCGATTAGAGCATCCCCAGGCAGCACAGCAAACCATGGTGGCTACTAGGAGGCAGCACAGCAAACCAGAACAACACGGAGGAAAAGGCACCGACAAACTGCATGATATGCTATTCAATGTTTATTGAATCCCATGTAATGTAGCTCAGTGTAAGTTCAATCAGGAAGACAACAGCATCGGGTGTCACACGTTATTTCAATAAGTGATCAGGGGCATTACGCCCCGGCTAGCCAATCATCGCACCTGCTAACCTCTTTAAATCTGCTCTCCCCTTCCTGTCAGTTGTCATTTCAGGTGTCAACGCAAAAGGTAGTAAACGAATACTCCTCCGTAAACACTCAGAAAAGAAAGAAAAACAAACCACAATGTCTAACACAGACTCTTCCGAGAACGAACCGTTTTCGAAGGATCTCGATCCTGGCTCCGATGTACCTCCGGATGCAGCTTCGAACTCCTCAAGCCTCCGGCGCATGAGCGCCCGCCTGGCTTCCCGTGACAGCTCACAATCAGCAGAAGCAAACTTCATAATCACCCATTTACGGCAGCAGGGTATCTCTGCAGCCTCAGATCTCCCTCTCTCCCAGCTCAGGGAGCTCTCGGACCAAGTCTCCGGCGCGGTCCATCAGCCCAGGGCAGCAGCCCCAGCAGCTCCAGCCAACTCTCCAGCTATCACCCCCGAGAGGCCGGAGCGAGGACGCGGGCGGAGCCGCGGGGGGAAAAGGAAAAAAAAGTCAAGTCCCTCTAGAGCCGGTCCATCTAAAAGGTCCACCTTTCCACAGGCTCACCCAAGCGTCGCCCAGCCCGGGAGCCCCGGTAATCAGCCACTAACGGATAGCATTAGGGGTGTTGAAAATAATCGTTTCTACGATGCATTGCGATGCGGACGTGGACGATTCGGTCTCGATGCAGTGACGGAAGATAATCGGTTATAGAGTAGTAACGTTGATTCCTGATTTTCCGGCCGCGGCTTTACTATAACGTTTTTTCTGTCACTTTAATATCAAATCGGTCGGTGACGCAGAGATCAGGGAACATACGTGACAGCGGCACAGCAACACCGAACACGGAGCAGTCTGCTTTATCCACCAACACAACAACACCAGTCCAGAACCCACAGCAGAAGGACCCGCTCTGAATCACTCCGTGTTGCTGCGGCTCAGAGACACAGACAGGGATTTATGTTTTTCAAAAATAATCGCGTTACAATCATGTCAGGTTTTTGGTGGATTTAATTAAGTCTTGGATTGCAGAGTATGAATGTCCTCTAGCAATTTTCAGATGATATATACGTGTGTAAAGTTTGTGAAGGCAGGAGGAAAAAAGCTTCCGCGATCACCGTCTCCTCTCCGTTCCTCCAAGCCCCGCCCCCTCCCTGAAAATAATGAGTGACATGCTGATAGTGACCCGATAGAAACTTTATTATTCACTTAATCACTGAGATATAATGAAGCTAATTTTATCTTTCATTCATTGGATTTATGTAACAGTAAAACAGAGAATGTAAGTGTGCACCCACATGCAGTATTTTAGTTTGTATATGCTGTTGTAAATACTCCTGTTGTCTGCTGTGTTCAGACTCACGTCCTGTGTGTGATGCCTCATTCAGGACATTCAGTGTCCTTTCTTAACAGAAGGCCGTGGCTAGAAGCTGCAGCTAGACTGCAGAAGCATTAGCTTTTTGTTTTTGAGGATGGAACAACTTCACACACGGAGGCTAGACCTATACAATTCATTTATTTTGGTTTATAAATGAATGTCAAGACATTTATGTTATTGATTTCTGAAGCACTTTCTAAATAATAAAAAGAGAGTTCATATGTATTGACTGCATGTATGCATTGATGAAAAATAAGCCATGTGCAGTAATCTAGAAAATTGAGGATGCAACGCATTGGTATGAATCGAGATGCACCGGGATGCACCGGGATATCGAACCGAATCGAATCGTTGACAGGATAATCGTAATCGAATCGAATCGTGAGACCAGTGAAGATGCACAGCCCTAGATAGCAAACTCCCTGCAATCGTTGGCTAGCTCTATGCTGCTAATTGACGCTCGCCTGCAGGCCATGGATAAAGGCCCCATCGGAGCTTCAACCTCTTCTGCGAACTGGGCCTCGGTCCCCGCTTCGCTGCCAACAGGATTTATGCCAGGTCTCGGGGGTTTCCCTCCACAAATCATAGCTCCCCCTCACTCCCTGGCTTCAGCACTCCCAGCGCCTCACTCAGGTAGGCCTCATATTCCCCAGAGCGCTCACATTTCCTCTCGGCTGAGAGCGAAAATCCTCGAAGGGAAAGACATAAATTTAGTCACCCTCATCTTGCCTTCCCCGGAGTGCGACAAGTCAATCGCCACGGGAGGAAGCATCACTGCCGTTTTTAAGTCCGCAGATCCTCGGCTCCTCAGAGACCTCAACATAGGACAATTTTTGGTTGCTTTCGGCATCTTCCGCGATGTCCTGTGTTCCGTTTACCCGGAAAGAAGAGTTGAGTTAGACGCTTATCTGGGCCTCATCGGCGATCTTTATCTCAAATTCGGGAAATCCACGTTCTACTCCTATCACAAGAGCTTTTCTAGCAAAGCAGCGCTTCACTTAGCCCACTGCAACGTTCGCCTGGACTGGTCCGTGCTGGACACCGAGTTGCTCGTGATGGCGACTGGCGGGCAACAAGTTGTTTCGTGCATCAGCTGCGGGACGCAGGGCCACACCTCCCCCTTCTGCCCATCAGTGCCTTTCTCCGGGTTCAGAGCTTTTCCTGCGTCACAGTCGGGGAATAATAAACAAAAAAAACAGGTGCAGAATAGTACCTGCAGGGAGGCTCACCCGAAGTCAGTTTGCCCCAGGCGCGGGCACGTGAAGTTCCCGCAGCAGAAACCACGTGGGGGAAAAAACTCCTGAAACATCACCTTTCCACCCCCATCAACATCCCACATTTAGCAGCAGCGCTTTCTACTCACCCAGATCCCGTGTTCGTAGAATATCTTCTGTCAGGGCTCTCTCAAGGGTTCAGGGTCGGGGTTATTTCTCCTCCCTCCGTGTCCCTTGTTTCAAAAAATCTGCAATCAGCATTTAAAGAACCCACCATAGTCTCCCAGCTTATCGAGAAAGAACTCAACAAAGGATACCTTATCGGTCCGTTTCACTCACCCCCGTTCTCAGTGTTCCGGACAAGCCCAATAGGAATAGCCACGAGTAAATACTCTGAGAAAAAAAGGCTGATTTTCGATCTGTCCGCACCCCGCTCCGGCCCGTTTTGCAGTATTAACAGCCTTATTCCTCCAGAGCCATTCTCCCTTCATTATGCCTCAGTCGATAACGCAATCAAACTAATTAAGTTTGCGGGGCAAGGAGCCTGGCTCTCCAAGGCAGATATTACTGACGCATTCAAGATCATTCCCATCCATCCATCCCAGTGGAACATGTTCGGTATTAAGTGGGAAGCTAAATTCTACTTTGCAGTTCGCTTGACTTTCGGGTGCAGAAGTAGCCCCTGTATTTTTAATTCCTTTTCCGAAGCTCTCTGCTGGATTCTGCTGAATAATGTCAGGATTCCCTCCGTTCTCCACTTGCTGGACGATTTTCTCCTCATAGATCCCCCTCGGGATAACTCAGGCGCTTCCCTGGCGAAACTCAAATGCTGCTTTCAGGAGCTAGGCGTCCCCCTGTCCGGAGAGAAAACCATAGGACCCGACACTAGCTTGGAGTTTTTAGGCATCACACTCGACACTATAGACATGAAAGCATCTCTCCCCATCGCCAAACTGCAGCGCATACGCGACATCACTAAATCCTATTGCGAGCAACAAGTCATCACCAAACAGCAGCTGCTCTCCCTCCTCGGGCACCTCAACTTTGCCATGCGCGTCATCCCCCAGGGGCGCTCATTCATCTCCCGCCTCCTGGACGCAGCGTCGGCTGTAACAAACCTCCACGACCGCGTGTTTCTAGACGAAGGCTGCCGCTCAGACCTATGCTTCTGGTCTCTCCTGCTCGCCCACTGGAATGGCATCACCTTCTTTTACGACGACCTCGTGTACTCCTCTGATTCCATGAGGTTTTTCACGGACGCTGCCCCATCCGTGGGTTTTGGGGGTTTCTTTCAGGGAGAGTGGTTCGCGGGCCCGTGGCCTCCCTCATTTCCCAATCATGCCTCATCCTCCGCCCTGCACGAGATCTATCCGATTGCTGTTGCCTGCCACGTGTGGGGCCACCTCTGGCTACGGAAACGCATCTCGGTCCTCTGCGACAACCAGTCAGTGGTCTGGATCATCAATAAAGGTCGCTCCTCTTGTAGTGACATCATGCCGTTCATGAGAAGCATCACGTGGTCCTCCCTCACTCACAACTTCTTCATCTCAGCTCGTCACGTCCCCGGCCACCTCAATATAGTGGCTGATTCCCTCTCTCGCTTTCAATTTCAGACCTTCCGGAACCTCTGCCCGGAAGCCAGCCCGCAACCCGTTGGGATTCCTCCTCTGCATCTCCTCTCTCTACATTAAACAAGAGCCCCTTAGCTAGGCACCTAGAGTCGGCCAGATATTTTATGAGGAAAGGCTTAGCCACTTCCACCCTCAGAACGTACGACTTTGCATGGAGAACGTTTGCGTTCTTTTGTGTTTCCGTAGGCATCTCACTTAGACCCGTTCTCATCCCCACCGTGTGCGCCTTCATGTGCTACTGCGCCACTGATCGCCACCTCAAACCCCAATACATCCGGGGCCTCTTAGCAGGAGTACAATTTAACGTTCGCTGCTTCGATCCCAGCTTCCCCAGCTTGCTTGCTAACCTATCCGTTAAACTCATACTTAGAGGTCTTCTAAAAACGTTTCCCCCAGCGTTAGACCATAGACGACCCATTACACTCTCCACTCTGCGCCTTATGCTCTCCAAACTTAGAGAAGGATTATTTTCTCCCTACATCGACGCCCTACTCGACGCCGTATTTCTGCTGGCATTTTATGCTTTTCTTAGACCAGGCGAATTTACCACAGCTTCACGATCATTCAATCCCAATCAAGACGTCTGCCTTAACGACCTATCCTTCCACGCTAGCCATTTTAGTTTAAACATTAAACACTCAAAATGCGGAGGCGCTTGCTCCGTCATCGCAGCTCGCAACGATTCCCCGTTCTGCCCTTATGGATCCATGATCAAATTCCTGCGTCTTAGACCTTCCATTAATCCTCTCTCACCACTATTTCTTATTTCAGGGGATTTTCCCTTAACTCAACACCAGTTCAATCATTACCTTAAGCAAGTTCTCATTAGATCCGGCTTATCGCCCCAATTATTCTCGGGGCATTCGTTCAGGATAGGCGCAGCTACCTCCGCTGCTAATCAAGGCGTCTCATCCTCATCCCTGCAACAACTCGGACGATGGTCCTCCTCTGCCTTCACATCCTACATCCGCCCGGACATCAGTGCCGTGCTGGCTATCCAAAGGTCCCTCAAACACTAAAAGATGGTAAATATACCTATAACTGGTGGTGGTAACATGTCAGCATGTATACGTGTCTACGGTTCCGGATCTGTCAGGCTATGACTCCGGATCTGCGTATGCTAATCCCGCAAGTGCAGGTCGCGAACGTGGGTCCGAGTCAAGTTGCCGACTCAGGTCCGCGGTTAGGTTTAACCCTGCGGGCGCAGGTTGCGGACACAGGTCCGCGCTTAGGTTTAACCCTGCGGGCGCAGGTTGCGGACACAGGTCCGCGCTTAGGTTTAACCCTGCGGGCGCAGGTTGCGGACACAGGTCCGCGCTTAGGTTTAACCCTGCGGGCGCAGGTTGCGGACACAGGTCCGCGCTTAGGTTTAACCCTGCGGGCGCAGGTTGCGGACACAGGTCCGCGCTTAGGTTTAACCCTGCGGGCGCAGGTTGCGGCCAGTGGGTCCGCGCTTAGGTTTAACCCTGCGGGCGCAGGTTGCGGCCAGTGGGTCTGCGTCATGGTAAACCTGCGTGCAGGTTTCGGGCAGTGGTCCCGCACATGACTAACCCCGCAGCCCGGAAGCGATTCCGGCGCTCATCATGTCCCCATGTTAATCTCCTTTTCATCCATAGATCTCCGCAGCCAGCCGCAAGGTAAGGATTGCTCACAGCTCCGTACTTCATACTTCACTTCTTTTGGGGGTTCATCAGAGCGATTCTTTCCCTCCTGAATGATCATCCTGCAAACCCGGGGCCTAGTCGCCAAAACATCATTACAGTTACTTGTTGTAATACGTCAATCACTATTCCCGCATATCATGTGTCCCGATAAATAAACATGTACTCATACATCACGTCTCTCCTGATTGAAATGTAGCTCAGTGTAAGTTCAATCAGGAAGACAACAGCATCGGGTGTCACACGTTATTTCAATAAGTGATCAGGGGCATTACGCCCCGGCTAGCCAATCATCGCACCTGCTAACCTCTTTAAATCTGCTCTCCCCTTCCTGTCAGTTGTCATTTCAGGTGTCAACGCAAACCCTCCTCCACCCCTTCGCCTCCTGTCTCCTAAATACAGGGCCAAGCTAAACCTTCTCCCTTCAGATCGGACTGAACTACTATCACCACCACCAGTGTCTAGACCCCGGGGGGTTCATCAGAGCGATTCTTTCCCTCCTGAATGATCATCCTGCAAACCCGGGGCCTAGTCGCCAAAACATCATTACAGTTACTTGTTGTAATACGTCAATCACTATTCCCGCATATCATGTGTCCCGATAAATAAACATGTACTCATACATCACGTCTCTCCTGATTGAATTTGCAATGGATGTTCCTAAAACAACACATTTAACATCATCATTATCATCATATGCTGCTAGTCCTGCTGCTGCTGCTAGTCCTTTGATAGTCACCTGTCGGTCTCCTGTCCTTTCTGAAAGCCATAAAGATGACATTAGTCATTTAGATAACTTGTGTCCTCAGTTACCATGGGATTACTGAAACTACCATGAA
Organism: Pseudochaenichthys georgianus; assembly: GCF_902827115.2. Lineage (NCBI taxonomy): Eukaryota > Metazoa > Chordata > Actinopteri > Perciformes > Channichthyidae > Pseudochaenichthys > Pseudochaenichthys georgianus. Next base: position 39,578,428 of record NC_047518.2, on the reverse strand, counting down.
TTTAAGAAAATGGTAGAAATGAATCCAATCTGAATTTTAAAGCATTACTTTAGATCCCCTCCCTCTAAATGTATCAATAAACATTAGAAAGTGATGCTCCTGACTACCATACAAGTTTAAGAAGATAATATTGGTTTGAAAGAATTCAAAGCTATAAATAAACAGCAACAGGCTCTTTAACAAGGTACTGTGAGTAACATGTAAACTAGTTGTTCACACTAATCCTAATATTATCACTTAATATTAGCAAATTCGATTTTATTTTTTAAAACATATTGATGTAAATACACACACATATCGATTTGTTGTATAAATATTGCAAATCAAAACCTTTATTCACTAATAATTAACAAAAATCGTAGTTCTATCTCCTGTTATCAATGCATTCACATTGCCCGCCATGAACTTCCGGGGAACGATCCCTCGTCTACATGAACCACGTGACGATAACCGTTTTGGG
>NC_047518.2:39220351-39223464 GCF_902827115.2 Pseudochaenichthys georgianus | reverse complement strand
CAGATCGAAAATCAGCCTTTTTTTTCTCAGAGTATTTACTCGTGGCTATTCCTATTGGGCTTGTCCGGAACACTGAGAACGGGGGTGAGTGAAACGGACCGATAAGGTATCCTTTGTTGAGTTCTTTCTCGATAAGCTGGGAGACTATGGTGGGTTCTTTAAATGCTGATTGCAGATTTTTTGAAACAAGGGACACGGAGGGAGGAGAAATAACCCCGACCCTGAACTCTTGAGAGAGCCCTGACAGAAGATATTCTACGAACACGGGATCTGGGTGAGTAGAAAGCGCTGCTGCTAAATGTGGGATGTTGATGGGGGTGGAAAGGTGATGTTTCAGGAGTTTTTTCCGCCACGTGGTTTCTGCTGCGGGAACTTCACGTGCCCGCGCCTGGGGCAAACTGACTTCGGGTGAGCCTCCCTGCAGGTACTATTCTGCACCTGGTTTTTTTGTTTATTATTCCCCGACTGTGACGCAGGAAAAGCTCTGAACCCGGAGAAAGGCACTGATGGGCAGAAGGGGGAGGTGTGGCCCTGCGTCCCGCAGCTGATGCACGAAACAACTTGTTGCCCGCCAGTCGCCATCACGAGCAGCTCGGTGTCCAGCACGGACCAGTCCAGGCGAACGTTGCAGTGGGCTAAGTGAAGCGCTGCTTTGCTAGAAAAGCTCTTGTGATAGGAGTAGAACGTGGATTTCCCGAATTTGAGATAAAGATCGCCGATGAGGCCCAGATAAGCGTCTAACTCAACTCTTCTTTCCGGGTAAACGGAACACAGGACATCGCGGAAGATGCCGAAAGCAACCAGAAATTGTCCTATGTTGAGGTCTCTGAGGAGCCGAGGATCTGCGGACTTAAAAACGGCAGTGATGCTTCCTCCCGTGGCGATTGACTTGTCGCACTCCGGGGAAGGCAAGATGAGGGTGACTAAATTTATGTCTTTCCCTTCGAGGATTTTCGCTCTCAGCCGAGAGGAAATGTGAGCGCTCTGGGGAATATGAGGCCTACCTGAGTGAGGCGCTGGGAGTGCTGAAGCCAGGGAGTGAGGGGGAGCTATGATTTGTGGAGGGAAACCCCCGAGACCTGGCATAAATCCTGTTGGCAGCGAAGCGGGGACCGAGGCCCAGTTCGCAGAAGAGGTTGAAGCTCCGATGGGGCCTTTATCCATGGCCTGCAGGCGAGCGTCAATTAGCAGCATAGAGCTAGCCAACGATTGCAGGGAGTTTGCTATGCTATCCGTTAGTGGCTGATTACCGGGGCTCCCGGGCTGGGCGACGCTTGGGTGAGCCTGTGGAAAGGTGGACCTTTTAGATGGACCGGCTCTAGAGGGACTTGACTTTTTTTTCCTTTTCCCCCCGCGGCTCCGCCCGCGTCCTCGCTCCGGCCTCTCGGGGGTGATAGCTGGAGAGTTGGCTGGAGCTGCTGGGGCTGCTGCCCTGGGCTGATGGACCGCGCCGGAGACTTGGTCCGAGAGCTCCCTGAGCTGGGAGAGAGGGAGATCTGAGGCTGCAGAGATACCCTGCTGCCGTAAATGGGTGATTATGAAGTTTGCTTCTGCTGATTGTGAGCTGTCACGGGAAGCCAGGCGGGCGCTCATGCGCCGGAGGCTTGAGGAGTTCGAAGCTGCATCCGGAGGTACATCGGAGCCAGGATCGAGATCCTTCGAAAACGGTTCGTTCTCGGAAGAGTCTGTGTTAGACATTGTGGTTTGTTTTTCTTTCTTTTCTGAGTGTTTACGGAGGAGTATTCGTTTACTACCTTTTGCGTTGACACCTGAAATGACAACTGACAGGAAGGGGAGAGCAGATTTAAAGAGGTTAGCAGGTGCGATGATTGGCTAGCCGGGGCGTAATGCCCCTGATCACTTATTGAAATAACGTGTGACACCCGATGCTGTTGTCTTCCTGATTGAACTTACACTGAGCTACATTACATGGGATTCAATAAACATTGAATAGCATATCATGCAGTTTGTCGGTGCCTTTTCCTCCGTGTTGTTCTGGTTTGCTGTGCTGCCTCCTAGTAGCCACCATGGTTTGCTGTGCTGCCTGGGGATGCTCTAATCGCTCAGAGAAAGGAGTACGAATGTACGGCTTCCCCACTGACACAGAGCGGAGGAAAAAATGGCTGGCTCAAGTCAGCAGGAGCAATTTCACGACCAACAGCAACACAATATGTGATGTAATTATATACAAACACTGCATTTGCACTTTTTCATAAAACGAAAACCACGCCATTGGGAAAGCTTAATGTTTTGTTTAATACAAAAAAACAGGGAAAGGCTTGAAAAACACAGAGTTGAGACTCAGGGTGCAGGGTGAGGGTCTCAGTGCAGGTATTCAGGCTCCACTGAACCCCCCTCTGGTTCTTGTGCTGAAAGAGGAGTAGTAACAGACAGGAGAAAGGGTTATACACACACAGCACACCTATTGGATGGGAAATGCCTTGGGGAGATAAGGTGTTTACTTATATAAAACAGTAGTATTAAACTTACCTTGTGTTTTTCACTCTCACTTAAGTCCCTCTCCCTTTGCCATCAATCCAGAATCAGATGAGCTGCAACATTATACAGACAGGTAATAATCAACAGAATCACAAGGACACAATATGGCTCTGCTAAAAACACTCACTCTTACACGCACCAAAGTTATATTTATCTAATATTTAACTCCCTCCACCCCCGCATACAATCCCGTTTAGAAGCCCCTCTTCTCTAATTCAACATGTTGGACGAAATGACATTAAGAGAACGGAATTTACAATTAAAAGGCTGTTCAACGTGTGTTGCTAACTTGCTTCGGTATGCTAGCTTAATCTGTTATCTGTAAACGTTCCCTAAATCTACTAATTTAGGGATAATCCACTGACATCCTTTAATACACATGTTAATTTGAATCAGATGTACTGATAATATCCGCAATATAAATCTTTAAACTTCTTCTTACCTTTAAAAGTCCGTCACGAACGGTGTATTATGCTGCAACTCCACAGCTCTGCTAGCCTTGGCGCTAACTTCCGGGGAACGATTGAGAGGCTCCACGATCTGCCATTGCTGTAAAAAAGTGGTCCATTGGAGTGAACGGAGATGTCGTAACTCTTCTATTATACGGCTCTGGC